>NW_026895615.1:0-170541 GCF_033153095.1 Gastrolobium bilobum | reverse complement strand
TGGTGTCGATTATTCTTATTGGAAGAGTCAGATGAAAATATTTCTTCAATCTAATGATTTAAGAGTATGGAGTGTAGTTGAAAAAGGATACACACCACCTACTATAAAAAATGAGAAGGATGAAGATATTCTTAAAGATATAGAAAATTACATTGAAGATGAAATTAGGAAAGGAAATTGGAATGCTAGAGCTCAAAACTTGATCACAAATGCCTTAGGTCGTGATGAATACTTTCGTGTTTCAAATTGTAAGAATGCTAAGGAAATGTGGGATATTCTTCAAATAACCCATGAAGGAACGAGTGATGTTAAATTTACAAAATTAAATGCACTCACTAGAGAATTTGAAATGTTTGAAATTCATGAGAATGAAAGTATTCAAAGTATGCAAAAGAGATTCACACACCTTGTCACTCATCTAAATGCTTTAGATAAATCTTTTACTAACCTTGAGTTAATTGCTAAGGTGATGAGAAGTGTGCACAATAGGGAATGGCAACCCAAGTTGACGGCTATTACAGAATCAAAAGATTTGAAAACCATGGATCTTGCAACCTTGTTCGGCAAGCTCCAAGAGTATGAAATGGAGCTAACTAGAATAACCTTGAAGGAACAAGCCATCAAGAAAAGCAAGAGACTTGCCTTGAAAGCCTCAACACCAAGCAAAGAGAAGGATGAGGAAAAAGAAGATAGAGATTCTGAAAATGGTCTTGACGAAGATGAGATGAGTTTCTTCGTAAAGAAGTATGGAAAATTCTTTAAGAAGAATTTTTCAAAGAAATCCACATTTCCTCCTAGAAGAAGATCTAAAGATGAAGGATCCTCACAACTTACCATCACTTGCTATGAATGTGGAAAAACCGGTCACTACAAATCGGATTGTCCAAATATTCAAAAGAAAGACAAATATGAAAAGAAGCAAGGCAAGGATAGAAGGAACTTCAAGAAGGCTTATCTTGCTTGGGATGACGAATTTAGTTCTTCCGATTATGACTCCAAGGAAGAAGCAAATCTATGCTTCATGCAAGATGGGAGACCACCGGAGAAATCAAGCAAAGGAACTCAACATATATGTCTCATGGCAAATGAGGACAAAAATGAATCCGAAATCGAGGTAAACTCGTCTTGCTCTACTCATATGATGAGTTGTCTGACATGTTTGAAGAAATGCATAATGAAACACTAAAACATGTTAAAACTCTTAGAGCATCAAGGAAAACTATTAGTTCTTTGGAAAAACAAATTGCATCTTTAGAAAAGGAAGTGAAAGATTTGAAAGATGAAAATGAAACTCTCAAATTACTTGATGCTAGCACTAGTTGTATCAAATGCCTATCTTCAAATGATCATGCATCTTCATCATCAGTACCTCATGTAAAAATCTAAACAATGAAATTGATGATTTAAATGAAATTCTAAGCAAATTCACATGTGGAAGAGATAACTTAAATGTGTTGCTTGGTAAACAAAGATGCATGTTCAACAAATCCAGTTTAGGCTTTGACACTAGCACACAAGAAAAATCATATAAAAACTTTTTCATTTCTCCATCCTACATGACAAGTAGTCCATTCATTAAATGTTTTCATTGTGGTGGAAAAGGTCATAGTGCATCCACATGTAAAGTTAGAAAGAATGGTATTATTGGGCAAAAGAAAGTGTGGGTTCCTAAGCCCAAGACTAACACACAAGGACCCAACAAGGTTTGGGTACCAAAGATTAAATCTTGACTTTGTGATGTAGGTTTGCTTGAAGGCTAAAAGCTCTAAATGGTACTTGGATAATGGTTGCTCAAGTCACATGACGGGAGATGTAACTAAGTTCCAATCATTCACCAAGAAAGAGCATGGACATGTTTCCTATGGAGATAACAACAAAGGAAAGATTCTCGGTATTGGAAAAGTTGGTAACTCCTCCTCCATTTCTATAGAAAATGTTTTGCTTGTTGAGGGCCTTAGACATAACTTGCTTAGCATTAGTCAATTATGTGATAAAAATTATAAAATTATTTTTGACTCAACCTCTTATAAAATTGAGAGTCTAATTGATGGGCAAGTTAAGTTTCTTGGTCATAGAGTGGACAACATTTATATGATAGACTTAGATGGTATGCCTTCAAATGACGATAAATGTTTGATTAGTAAGGAAGATAACTCTTGGTTATGGCATAGAAGAATAGCACAATTGCATGGGTCAATTGAGCAAATTGATATCCTTAGACTTAGTGATTGGGTTACCAAAGCTCAAATTTGAAAAAGATAAAGTTTGTGGCGCTTGTCAAATGGGAAAACAAGTAAAGACTTCTTTTAAATCAAAAAATATTGTTTCTACCACAAAGCCTTTACAACTTTTACATATGGATCTTTTTGAACCAACTAGAACCATGAGCTTTGGTGGCAATTACTATGCCTTGGTCATTGTGGATGATTATTCTCGCTATACTTGGACCTTATTTTTTACATATAAAAGCGATGCTTTTAAATCATTCAAGAGACTAGCCAAGCTTATTCAAAATGAACAATCTTCAAATATTGTTTCAATTAGAACCGATCATGGTGGAGAATTTGAAAATCAAGAATTTGAAATGTTTTGTGAAGAAAATGGTATTGAACATAATTTTTCCGCTCCTAGGACCCCACAACAAAATGGAGTTGTAGAAAGGAAAAATCGTGTATTGGAAGAACTTGCTAGAACGATGTTGAATGAAAATAATCTTCCAAAATATTTTTGGGCGGAAGCCGTTGGCACCGCGTGTTATGTTATGAACCGTGCTTTAATTAGACCTATTTTGAAGAAAACTCCCTATGAACTTTACAGAGGAAGGAAACCCGATATTTCATATTTTCATGTCTTTGGTTGCAAATGTTTTGTTTTAAATAATGGAAAAGAAAACCTTGGCAAATTTGACTCTAAAGCCGATGAAGGCATATTTCTAGGATATTCACTTACAAGTAGAGCTTATAGAATCTATAACAAAAGAACAATGGTCATTGAAGAGTCTATTCATGTTGTATTTAATGAGACTAACAATGCCTTGCCTAGAAAGGAACTTTGTGATGATGATGTTATAGAAAGCATGGAAAACATAAACTTGAATGACAAAGAGGAAGATGAAAGGAAAAAAGAAAAGGAAGCAAACAATGAAGAAACACCAAGTCAACAAACCAATGATGGAAACAATCTACCACAAGATTGGAGAGTAGCTAGAGGACACCCCATTGATGCAGTAATTAGTGATATATCCAAAGGGGTAACTATTAGAAACTCAATTAGAAATATTTGTAATCACTTAGCATTTGTTTCTCAAATTGAACCTAAGACCATAAATGAAGCAATTATTGATGAACATTGGTTCTTGGCAATGCAAGAAGAACTAAATCAATTTGAAAGAAATCAAGTTTGGGAACTTGTGCCAAAACCAAATGATTATCCAATAATTGGAACCAAATGGGTCTTTAGGAACAAGCTTGATGAAAATGGCATAATAACTAGAAACAAAGCTAGACTTGTTGCTAAAGGATATAATCAAGAGGAAGATATTGATTATGACGAGACTTATGCTCCCGTTGCTAGATTAGAAGCTATTAGATTACTACTTGCATTTGCATGTATAATGGATTTTAAACTCTTTCAAATGGATGTCAAAAGTGCCTTTTTAAATGGTTATATTCAAGAAGAAGTATATGTTGATCAACCTTCCGGTTTTGAAGATCTTGATTTACCTAACCATGTCTTTAAACTCAAAAAGACCTTATATGGTTTAAAGTAAGCTCCAAGAGCATGGTATGAAAGATTAAGCAAATTTCTTTTAGAAAAAGGTTTTTCAAGAGGAAAAGTGGATACAACTCTTTTTATAAAGAAGAAAGATGATCATTTATTATTTGCACAAATTTATGTTGACGATATTATCTTTGGTGCCACTAACGTTAATCTTTGTGAAGAGTTTGCCAATCTCATGCAAAGCGAATTTGAAATGTCTATGATGGGTGAGCTAAACTTCTTTCTTGGTCTCCAAATAAAGCAACACAAGGATGAGATATTCATTAATCAAGTTAAATATTGCAAGGAGTTACTCAAAAAATTTGGAATGGACAACTCCAAGGCCATTGATACTCCCATGGGTACATCTTGTTCTTTAGACAAGGATGAAGCAGGTAAATCCATAGAAATTACTAAATATCGAGGTATGATCGGCTCACTTCTATATTTAACCGCAAGTAGGCCCGATATTATGTTTTGTGTGTGCATGTGTGCTAGATTTCAAGCTAATCCTAAGGAATCACACTTAAGTGCCGTAAAACGAATTATGAGATATCTTGTAGGCACTTCACACATGGGATTATGGTACCCTAAAGGTGCATTATGTGAACTAATAGGTTATTCCGATTCTGATTTTGCGGGTTGCAAATTGGATAGGAAAAGCACTAGTGGCACTTGCCACTTTCTTGGTTGCTCACTAGTCTCTTGGCATAGCAAGAAACAAAATAGTGTGGCATTATCCACGGCCGAAGCGGAATATGTGGCGGCCGGTAGTTGTTGTGCACAAATCATATGGATGAAACAACAACTAAAGAACTTTGGGGTTGATCTTGATCACATCCCCATTAGGCGTGATAACACTAGTGCCATCAATATCACCAAAAATCCCATTATGCAATCACGGACTAAACAGATTGATATTAGGCATCATTTTATTCGAGATCATGTGCAAAAAGGTGATTTTATTTTAGAATTTGTAGAATCTTCAAAATAATTGGCCGACATTTTTACCAAACCTCTCCCAAAAGAAGTGTTTTACAATTTGCAAAGAGAAATTAGTTTGATTGATCCATCATATTTGTAATCATGCATGGATAGCTTCTTAACTTGCAAACCATACCTTGACTATTGCTTTGGTCTTGCTCTTTTCATAACTCATAGCCCAATATACCTGTTATATATGCCTCTTAACCTTTTTGTTATGAAGTATATGTCATATGACATGTTTGATTGAATTCAGTGTGCCTTTTCTGGTTATTTTCGTATTTGTCTGGAAATATCCGGATATTCAAAATTGAATATCCGAATATCCATATCCGGATATCAATATCCGGATACCATATCCACATATCAATATCCGGATACAATATCCGAATATTGGATATCCGGATACTGTGATTCACATATTCGGATATTTGTTGCGCTGGAGGTTTTTAAAGACAGGTGTCCACTCATCTTCCTTCGTTCCTTTTTAAAAAAAAACCTAAACGTTCCGTTCTCTCTCTGCTCTAAAGCCTCAAGACCACCGTGACTTTCCATCATCTACTGGAGTCTCTGTCATCTGCTTCGATTCTCGCCATGGCTGACGATGGTGCACGAGAACGCCGCTCCAAGAGGAGGGCTGACACCCATGCCTCTTCCTCTGCCCCTGCTGCCTCTGCCCCCGTTGACCGCTCGGGCTTCGGGTATCTCTTCGATGGGAATCCCGAAGAGACCCTTACATTCATTGAGAGGTTCTCCACACGCCCTATTCTGGAGCCGAAATACTTGGACACTGCTTTTTTGGCGGCTCAAGGGTTTGATATCTGCCAGACTCTTGACTCTGTCAACTTACTCCAGTTTGCTGCCCTACAGTGCTCTTACTCCGAAGTTCTTGTTAGAGCATTCTACAAGAACATCCAGTACTCTAATGGCACTTTACGGTCTCGCGTAAAGGGTGTCGACATTACCGTCACACCTGATGACTGGGAAGAGCTAGTTGGCTATACCTTTCAGATTGATGATGCTGCTAACGCTGATTTTGTGACTGATGATGAGCCGCTCACCTTTGATGGGATTCACTTCTCCGACTTTCAGTCCTACGATCGTGCAACATTCTTGGCTTCCATCCTTCGTCCCCGGACTGCACAGATAAACCTGGTCCGATTCTCAGCCAAGAAGCTGACTATCTCTGCTCGCATTTTGCTGTATGTGATATCTCACATCATTCTCCCTAGGCATTCAAATCATGCCATTGTTCAGGAGAATGATCTTTTTACTATGTGGGCCATTGGTACTCAGCTCCCCATTGACTGGCGCCACACCTTCTGTTGTTAGATGCGGGATGCCTCTTATGGTTCCACTGCACATCTGCCATACCCTATGCTCATTCAGCGCATCATGGAGCTTAAGGGTGTGCCCATGGATGGTGAAGCAAAAAAGAAGCTCGGGCCTGCTCACAACTGCTTTGGAGAAAAGCTGCTGATCAAGACGAACTTCGTTTACTTGCATGGTCAGTGGCAATGGGATGATGAGGCCATATATAGAGATGCCTCAGCGATGACATGGAGGAGGACTTGCACACTCCGCAGGCTGCTAATAGGCCAGTAGATCCACCTTCTACTGCTGCGACTCGCCTTCCTCCACTGCCTCCTCCACACACCACGTCTCGTGGCTATACTTTTCACGACATCATGTTTTACCTTCAGCAGCAAGAAGCTGCTCATATTGCATTCCGTGAGGACTGGTACCACTTCCATGAGGATGTCTCTTCTCGTCTCACTCGCATCGAGACCTCCCTTTGCCTTCACTCTCCTATCAGTGATGTTGGTGGCTCTCATGATGCTCCTGCTGAGGGAGATGAGGATGATGAGGCCACTGCTTCAGATGCGGACACTTCGAGTGCTGACGATGACTCTTAGTCTAGGATTACTTATTGTCATTTTGTTTCATAGCTAGACTACGCCTTTTTGGATGTTGTACTCCTTTTGATTGATATTATGTTTGAGTACTACGCGTATCTACTTGATGCATGTACCGTTTTTCGCTTAATGATATGCATCTTGTTTTCTTTGCAATTTCATTACACTATCTTCTTACTTGCATACTCCTTTCACTATTGGATTACTTCTTTTTTATATTGCCAAAGGGGGAGAAACATATACTAAATTGCGAAATACTCAATTACTCAAGTTGCAAGGTAAATAAGGGGAGATATTGAAAATGAAAATAACCTATGCCATGAACTAAGGGGGAGTACTATATTTCAATTGAATGAATTTATGCAACACTAACTCTCTTTCTCAATTTAAAGTTTGTCATCATCAAAAAGGGGGAGATTGATGAATCAAAGTGATGATGTGGTTACAACGTATACTTGATGATTCCACGACAACATGGTTTTGATGATAACAAAAAGGAATGATTCAAAGACGAAGCAATATCCAAAAAGCAAATGTGAAAGCATGCACCAAGTCTCAAGTATCAATCCAAGTCCAGAATCTCAAATGGTATACTTATTTAGGACTTAGGATAAATATGTAAAGATGTATAGATACAAAGCATTGCATGAGCTCAAGGTCATTCATCAATCATATATTTCAAAAGCATGCATCCTTAAAAGAAAAGTCAAGACAAATGGTTTCATATGTACAATATTGGTTTGGAAGAAGTACCTATGTGATACAAACTTTTCTAGATAATTTCCATAACTAATAACATGCATTACACGTCATAAAAATCATTTGGAAAGAGTAGAAACTCAGAACTCGTACAAAAAGGATGCTGCTATGAAATATCCGGATATTCCACTTTGAATATCCGGATATCCAATATTCTGATATGGAACCAAGAATATCCAGATATACAATATCTGGATATGTGCCCGACAAATATCCGGATATGTACGGATTACAACGGCTATAAACGACTAGAAACGACTAGTTTTCATAGGAGGTGTCATTATAAATACCCACATCAGCTGGGATGAACAGTACACAACCCTAGATCATTTATTGAAGCTTTATTACTCTTGCTAGCCTTTTATTGCTCATTAATTACTTACTTTAATCATTGCATACACTTGAGCTCATCTTTCCTTTGAAGTTATACATCTCTTAGTTCTTCAATTTGTTCAATCTGTACTTTGAGAGTACTTAGCCACTTCTAATCACCTCAATATTACTTCTTGATTTGAGAGGGGAGTGAACCCTATATTTGAGAGGTTACCAAATTCCTAAGAAAATTTGGAGTGAAAAAGTGTAAGTCATCAAGAGCCCGAAGTCTTGAAAAGGTTGTAGTGGTTTGTCAAGCACCCTCAAGCTTGATAGTTAGTGAAAAGAATTGATCGAGCGACTTCAGTCTGGACGTAGGTCACAGTGGTGGTGACCGAACCAGGATACATCTAGTTTGCAATTTCTCTAACCTTAATCTCTTTATTTAAGTATTAAAATTGCATCTTAGATTGTCTTTATATATTCGCTTGCTTACTTTGTTGATCACTACACTTGCTTTTACAATTAGACATTTCCTTATTAAATCACTTTATTGAAGAAATAGTCTTTAAAACATCAAATGAGGTACTTTGCGAAAAGATTTTGTAAAACTCAATTCACCCCCCCTCTTGTGTATTGAAGCCACCTTTCCAACAGAGACCTCGGGCGGCAGGAGGCCAGAGCTGAGTTGATTGTACATGTTGACTACTGATATGTCTGCTTGTGATTATGCTTTCTTTTAGTATATGACTATGTGATTTGAGACTTGATTGGGCTTTGTTGCCTTATTTGGTGAGCATGAGGGTTGTCTATGCTACATTGATTTAATTATATTTATTTAGACTTGAGTTGTATAGTGAATCAGGATATGGTCTGATCTACGTGTTGTAGTTCCGTGATTAGATACACATCTATATATGAGGTTATTCAGTTAGTTATTTATTACAATTTACATACATGCATTATTTTGTAAAATTATTTAGTAATCAACTTGGTTAATGATAATGACGGCATAAATTAAAAGAAATAGTTAGCTTCCGCATTTAATTAGCTGTGTTACTGTCATATGTATGTTTAATACACCAGGTGCACACGGGGTGTTACACGTTTGGTACATGACTTTTTTTTTATTCGAGAATTGTGATTACTAGAAATATAGTAGAAAAAAAAGTTTTCCGGGAATGTTATAAAAAAACCACTTGGTTATTTTTACCGAAAATATTGGTTAATTTTCCTGAGTGTATGTTTGACTGATGATAAAATATTGCTGAGAATATGGAGAGAATTTATGAAACTACCATCATAGTATCTGACTTCTGAAACACGATTAGAAACAAAAAATGGAGAAATCTTGCTATCTTCATTTCCAATATGTTTCTTCATCGCCTTCACAAAATATCGATACATCCTTGCCCCTTCCGATCTCATTTCTTTATTAAATTATATTTTAGGAACCGAATATAGGAAACACAAAACAAAACCTATTTGTTTTTATGTGATGAGGTGAGAGCAACTCTAGAATCTTCGAGCCTGAGGCTAAAATGAAAACGTTCAGGTTTATTTTATTAGGGAAAATAGATATTGCAAACCAATGATTTTGCTACTGCCATTTACGTCGCATATTTGGTGAATTTGTAAGGCACATCAACCTTATGGTTTCCTACCAAAAAACGCAGATAGTTGGAACACCACTTCATCATGGCAAGCTGCATAATCTCCATATTCATGGAGCTCTTCATCATCACCAATGGTGGTTGGGTTTAGGTGAGGTCTGTAGAGGGTCGATTAGTCGAGGGTTTAGAGGAAGATGAAAATGGAGAAGAAAAGGGCGGAGGTGGGCTGGGGTTTTGTGGTTGTCAGTGGAAGCTTGGCGACGGCGAGGGATGTGGTTGCCATGATCGGCAGTCTAGATGAGAGGAGATGCTGGGGTTTATGACTGGTGATTTGTTATGGAGATGGTGGTTCGGTGGTGTCTATGGCGAAGCATGATGGTCTCGATAGGGTTGGTGGATAGGGATATTTTTTTTAAGAAATGAGTGACCAATTTCCCATCTTATGGGGAAAAAAATCCATCTCATCCATGGTATTCTTCGATGAAAATTCGCAGTGTAAAACAAAATCATGAGATTTTTTTTACACGGGATTATTTTTATTCTTCCTTCTACCAAACTTCTACCAAACGTGAGAAATTAATTTTCTCTATACCACTTTTTCAGGAACCCAAAAAAAACCCATTTATCAAACACCCCCGTGAACTTATTTGCCAATCCATCTTACTTTTATCAAAGTTGATCACTTTTGACTTATGGATTCCACGAACATAATAGTGATGCCATGTATCACATTTGTGGGATTTACATTTTACATGATAAAAAATTAATAATTATTTTAAAATAATAATTAATTTTAAAAGTAGAATAAATTGAAAAAAAATAATTTAATGCTTTTTAATAAAAAAATTACGCATTTATTACACTTTTCTAAAAAATTAAAAATTACACATATGCTGTACAATGTCACGCCCAAAGTGGGCGTCACATGTGACGCCCCATTTAGGCGTGACACATGCGGCCTTGATACTCCCTTTAGGCGTGAATGGGTCAAAAAATTCTATATAATCCCCTATCACTCTATGCATTCTTCACTTCTCTTCTCTACCATCAATTCTTACATCTTACAATCACAATTGTTATCTTAAAATTAGAATTTTTATTTTATTTCTTATTTTATTTAAGAATGATTTCACATTCTAATTTTATTCGTGTGTGTTATATTACAATGGTAGGAAGGTAGAAGGTCGACGAGGTATCATGTTTGAAGGTGAAAAAAGGTCGACACGTATCCAACACAACGCAACCATTGGCGAACTGCATAAGAGAATTCGGCAAAAGTTAAGTCTTCATGGTAACCAATGTATCACTCAGATCACGATAAGGTTATGGTAATCCGAACAATACATTAATTTGTAAGTGGTTGACGATGAAGACATGGAGATGATAATGGAAGAATTTTTCAACCAGTCAAGGAAAGATTTTCTAAAGTTAATAACATACAGTTAGTAATTACATAAATCATTAGCGACCATAATTGAATATAATAAAGCATACCGGCATGCGTAATGCGTCCCAGGTTCAGGATGATGAGGAAGGGGTGAAGCAATGGGTGGGAATCGAATCCATGCCCATATTTGTAGAAGAATGTGGCAATCGCCCATATCAGATCGACCGACATCTGTACACTCGCACATATTCCTGAACAAGTGTGCCAGAACCGCAGATCCACAGCTGAAACGACCGATCTCATCAAATCCTCCCCCAAGCAACGTGAGTAGCCGACAACCGATGTTGATACCTCCAGACTTGTCCGCTAGTAACCAACACCCTAGCATGCGGGCAATGTGCACCTTTGTGAAATAGATCTCTCGATCATGATCACCCTCTGCATCAGTCCATCGAGTATATAAACGATCCAAGAATGAGATGCGGAGGTCACCTGATCCATGAAACTCACTGGCCAGTGGCTCCGCACCAAAAACAGCAGCACAAACAGCAAGCCAATCCTTATTTGTAGATCCGGTAACGACAAGGTTGTCAGTAGGCAATCCAAGTATGCCGGCCACATCCTGCAAGGTGATCGTCATCTCACCCTGGGTCATGTGAAAAGTATGTGTCTCTGGTCTCCACCGCTCGACCAGAGCACTAATCAATGGGGCATCAATATGAGATAAATCATACAATCACCACATGTTAACGAATCGTAGTACATAATCACATAAATACATATGTCGGAAATTGCATATTTGGATATGTCGCATGCGTGCAACATGTATAAATTCAACCTGTGTGAGGTAGTCAACGACAACCTCTGGAATATTGTCGGTAGGTGGCCCCCCTGTAGTTTCCCACGCCTGGTTTTCAACTTTCGCACATTTCTGTATTCCACACTCGCTGTGAAATATGGGCACTCTGCGTCTTCTTACGAAGGACCTCCCATCTATACGATCCGGGGATGATGTACATGGTAGGATCGGTAGGCTCTGGATCCGATGCAGATCCCGCAGATGATGATGAATCACCACTGAGAAAAAAACTATATAATATAAAACAACATTGAAATTAATCACATGTAACAGCAAATTTTATGTACAAATTAATTAAGCTATTCCCTAATTTATTATCCAAAAATATTAAGCATAAACCCCACGGACACTAATTAAATCGTAATGACATAATATTTAACCCTAAGTCACTAATAATTTCATAATTGGATACTAATAATAACGCCTAAGTCTCTAAAAAGTTCTCAATACACTACCGCATTCATAACATCATACAAAAATTACGAAGTCATTATCACTATTTTGCAAATCACTAATATACGCTAAACCTTAATGCATAATGAAATAATAATAAGAATAACTACGTAACAAAAAAATTACCATGCCATTACAACATTCATAGCACGGTAAAAAATTCTTAAGTCACTATCATTATTTTCTAAGTCTCTATTATACGATAAATACTAACATATTTGTAACGTAGCACTGTCATTTAAACGTACACATAGTAGGTATTAGTAACTTACCTAAGTTAGCAGAGTTTCGCTACGAAAATTTCATCGTCGCCTTGAGAGCACAATTTGGTTAGAGAGAGGTTAGAGTGAGAGTGAAATGGTAAAAATGAAAAAATGGGGACTTTTATAAGACCGGTGGGTTACGCCCTTTTTGGGCGTCACATGTCACGCCTGGTTTGGGCGTAACCCACCAGGACGTGACGCCCTTTTTGGGGCATGACATTGAACAATAAATATGTAATTTTTTGAGAAAGTGTAATAAATGCGTAAGTTTTTATTAAAAAATATTAAATTAATTTTTTTCCCGATAAATTAGACATTTCTTGTTTTAAAACCTCACAATATTTTTTAATCAAATTCTATTTTATTTTACAGTAAAATTGTTATTTTCTTTTATTTATTTATTTATTTTAAAAAAAAGGCTCTGCAAACCTCAGCTTTAGAGTGACTGCTTCAGTTTCTGGGGAGGGAGGCAGCATTGAGCACCACCATGATTCTATTCCTAAAGCCCCATTTCGTTGCTCTTCCCTCAAAGCTTGTGTTCCCTTATACTCACAAACCTTCGTTTTCCCTTTCTCTTTGCACCACATTCTCCATTTCACACTTTTCAACTATCACACTCTCCTACGGACCTTCCCTTCACAAAGGAACCAACCCATCCCAGTTTCATCAAAACCAAAGCGAAGACCAAAACGACGACGCCGTTTTCAATGAAGAACCCTTCACCAGAGTCTTCGACCTCGCCGCGCTTCGCGTCCCTTCCGCCGAATGCTCCGCCCTCGAGAGCCGCCTCCGCGGCCACCTCCTCAACTGGCCTCGCGTTCGCAACATCGCTCGGGTTCCCGGCGACGACGTCGACCCCGACCTCGCTCCTCTCTTAGGGAACCCTAATAACGGCGAAGAAGAAGGAAACGGCCTCGTTTCGTTGCAACGCCGGATTCACGGGAAAGCCGAGGGAGACGACGACGTTTTGAGCCCCGTGCTGTACCGGGATAAGCTCGCGAACACGTTCAACTCTCGCGGGTTCGTGAATTTCCGGAACCTGGCGAAGATTTCGAGGCCTAATAGGAACACGAAGAGTAAGAAGAAGAAGGAGAAAGCGGTTGAGGCTGAAGAAGATGATAAGCGTGTTCGGAAGAGTAGTGTTGTTGCGGTGGAGGTTGTTGAGGAGGAGGAAGAAGAAGGTTTGAGGAACTTGCTTGGCGAAGAGTTTGGTAGGAACAAGTGGAGGGGTTCGACGAGGTTGTTGCTTCTTGATGAACGCTATGCGAATCGTGGTGTGGAGGAGTTGCCTGAGGCAATTAAGGTCAACTCACTCTCTCATATTCTGTGAGTTTAATTCCGCATTCCCCCTTTCTCTGTGAAGTGTTTTGTGTGCGATTTTCTGCTTCTCCGTTAGTGTTTATCTATGTACATTGTTCAAGTTCTTCTTCATATTCAATGCTTTTGGCTTTAGTTTTAATGAAAGTAAGAAGAAGTGATAGGCTCGTTTCTTGGGCAATGTTGGCATATAATTCAAATGGGTAATTTCTGGTTTAAACGTTGACTAGATTGAGCTTTATGCGTTTAGAATATTGTAGCTTCCTTTAGCATGCTGATTCTGGCCTTTTAATGAGAGAATTGCTAAGGTTCCAATCCGTCTTTGAATGTGAGTATTGTTATATATGATTTAAGAGTAGTCTTTTTGTTTGACAGCACGGAACCTTATCTACGTTATTTTTATTTTTTGTTTTTTGTTTTTGTGGGATGCATTTTTTGAAAACGGATAAATCTGCCTATGTGAAGTCTTTGGCACTTGGTGAGACTAATGGTGAGAGTCAACCGAACAAATAATTTATGTTATCCGTGAAATGATAATAGTTCTTAAGCTGCAGCGTATGGGAACTGTTTTCTTCTGGCCTTGGTCTATTTGGGTTTTCCTTTGGTAGTAAAGGAGGGATTTAGTCCATATTTATGTAAAACATTGTGATGCTATGGTGTAAAGCATCTGAAACCACCTAAATTAAACTTTCTTGACGTTTTCTTTTATTTTTTTTTAAGACTTTTACAGGGCATCTAGTCTTTTGTGCAATTTTAGCTTCATGTTGATGTTGCCAGAAATTTTATGTTGTTTGTCCTCACACCTCAGTATCAATTTTATTTCAGGGCCTTTGTCCATGTTTCATTAGTAGTAGTTCACAGGTGAACTGCTGATTAGTTACCAAATTATCTTTAATTTTGATTATTCATCTGATGCTGGATGTCTCCTTGCTATTTGATGTTCCATCTCTTAGATTAAAATGGGATAAATCACATTTATATTCTCGTTTTTCATTTTTTTTCTTATTATGATGTTCTATCTGTTTTTTTCTGTCAATAACTAATTCAACCTAAAAACTTAAGCTATTTGGTGAAGTTCATATTAATAGTTTTATGTTATATTCTCTAATATGCCCCCTCACATAAGAGCTCATTGGGCTTGAAGGGTGGGCAGTGGGCAATATACAGACCCATCTACTTGTGCTAATAAAACTCCACAATATTGGGGCAATATATACAGACCCATCTATTTGTGCTAATAAACTCCACAATATTGGGGCAATGAGGATTGAATTCATGAGTACTTCGTCATAGAGGCTCTAATGCCTTGTTAATAACCAAGTCAAACCCTAAAGCAGGTGAAGGCCATATTAATGGTTTTATGTTATATTTCTTTAATAGTTTAAAATGGTATAAATCACATTTATATTCTTGTTTTTTATTTTTGTTATTATGATATTTCTTCTATCTGTTTATTTAGCATCTAACGTTTCATCTATTGACTTGTGACTTGGGGTTCATATTTTCATCCTGTTGTCAGGCTGTCTTGAAGGAGTATGCAGAAAAGAGTACAAATTTGATTTTTGAGCTAGTTAGATGCAAGTTGACTCTGTTTTACGATTACTGGCCGATGGATGAGGTATATTATACCGGGGACACACTGTTACACACATAATCTGTGTTTGTGTGTACATATATGTGTATTTAAATTTTTCGTATGTAAATATTAATCTCTCTCTCGACATGATTAAATTTGACCACCGTGATTTACTTAAAATGAAAATAATATGGTATTTATGTTTCATTCTTTGTTTCAATTTTAACACAACTCCAAATTCTTGTTAACTTGCAAAATTTGGATTTCAAGTCCTAACCAACTGCTGATTCATATCTACGATTATTTTTCAAATCGGAATTTGTATTCATGTATGAATCCTAGAAACATGTTTGTTTGTTTTTCCCTTGACGTTCTTTATTCGACGTCAAATTACAAGTAAAAAATTATTAATCGAATATGATTGTTGCAGATCTTGGAGACTTTGCTGCCTGAGGGTATGATTGTTCCTTCAGCTTTTGAGAGTGTTGGTCATATTGCACACCTGAATTTGAGAGAAGAACATTTACCACACAAGAAGCTTATAGCAAAGGTTCTTATTTTAGAATATTTTTGGTTACCGTGTTAAAGGCATATTGTAAAATTGTATTGCAAATTCTTATCTGTGTTAATATGTGAAAGGCTACTTTCGTATTCAGGTTGTGCTGGATAAAAATAAGCCAAAGATACAAACAGTTGTGAACAAGATTGATTCCATTCATAATGAGTACAGGACCATGCAGCTTGAGGTTTTAGCTGGAAACCACTCTCTTGTGACGAGAGTAGTTGAGAATGGAATGCGCTTTCATGTTGACTTAGCAACAGTGTATGCTCTATTTCCATCACTGATGAATGTAGAACAGTTGAAAGGCTTGCTTTACTAATTGCTTGATTAATATAATTTGATGAAATTTGTTTAATATCATCTAGGTCTCACCGTAACTGGTTCTTCTGATTTCTATTTCTGTATGTGGACACCATTGTAGCATGAAAGAGCAATTATGCCCTCACCAGATCTGAAAGCAAAATGTAGGCTTGAATTGCTTAAGGCATGTTGATTTTGACTTAATGTTGAAATGTTTTATGATATATTATTATTAGGCATTAGTTAGTTAATATAGTTCTGTGTACTGAGACCTTCATGCGTATGTTCTATGAGTAAAAAACCTTGTGAACTTGCAATATTACTTCCTACATTTTAGGCTCATTTTTGTCATGTTGTGTATATCAGTATGTGTCAATGTGTCTTACTGCCCATGTTTTCTTTTTCTTTCCCTAACATCATTAATAAACCCAGAAAACTTTGTGGACTTTATTATATCAGAAAGGACATTTATGTTGTAGCATATCTATTATTGCTTATGTGCGTATGAAGAATCACTTTTTCCCCTTCCACCATATAATTAGTAGGATCACGAACAATTTCAACTGAGAATTCAAATTTAGATGCTGCCAGTCATCAATAATGACCCATAAACTCCAATGTTATGGGTATCATTTGAAAGGTATATGGAGAGCTTTTGATGTGATCTCCAAAAACTCTCTATTTTCCTCTTTTAATTACTTTATTATTCTTCATCTCCACACAAACAAACAAGAGAATGCACTGCCATGTTTGTTACATAGGTTAGAAACATGGACCTGACCTCTGGCTTGTAAGCAAAGGAATGTAAGAAGAAAAAGTGTATACAAAGAATGTTTTGGAAGTTTTAATAATGGTGTGATTTGGCTATGCAACTTAAAAGACATCCATCAATTGAATTTTGTTTTCATTATAATATATTAATTACAAAACATCATGAGTTTTGATTGATTTAGTACATTTCAATTGAAGCTAGATAGGTGGCTTTGACTTCTTGGACCCTATACCGTTGCATGTGAATCAATTACTGGTTGCACCTTCTGAGCACATATTGATTACGATATATGCTCTTATGACACTTAATTTAATGAATCTGGAATCAATTCAATATCTGATTATTTTCAAATTCCAAAGAATACTCTGTAGAAATGAAAATAGGTAAAATAGTAAATGCAGAAGTATGAATTATTAATTTTTTTTCTTTTCTTTATATGCCAGATATTGGAATTCTAGGCTTGCGACTGAAAGACAAAGGCTTCTTAGTGGTTTTACACGGAATGATGTTGTCTGTATGTTTCTATCTTCGAACCTTGATTATAATACTAGTCTACTTATATTATACTTCAATTTCCTTGTCTTTTGATTATTGTCTTTCCGATTTTGGAATTTGGCCATGGGGGTTTGAATATAGAAACAACAATTGCTTAGCGGTTGAAACCCCAAAAAAATTGAATTGCTTAGTGGTGGCACAAATAGACAATGCTGCTTGGGACTTGATGCAGATTTGATATGCTCTATGACTTTAATAATGAGATTAGTGTAAAATGCTTGGAATTGGAATCTTGTCTGATGGGGAATTTGACTTGTTTCACAACTTATGGGCTTGGTTCAAAAAAGGCTCATTCAGGTCAGTCATTAGTATGCGTAGATGTTAGGATGACAAAGGATAACTGGATAATTTGTAGTCTATCTACTTCCTGTATTAGTCCATAATAGACTATTTGATTTATTTGTATGATATTTGCTGGAATTTATGGTTTTCTTTCGAGCTTAATTACTTCTTATCTAATACATATACTGGTTGAATTTTATGAACGCTTTGAAGTCATAAGAAATGCATTGCATATACTAGCAGGATTTCATTGATATACTCCACCTCAAATTTTTTTTTTTTTTGGGGGGAGGGGGGGGGGGGGGGGGGATGTATTTTAACTGCAAGGTATACTGCATATGAACTTTAAATGCCTACATACAAAATCCTGCTTTAGTGTGTGATATACAAATTTGACATAAGTACATCATCAATGATAAAATTCCCTTTCATAACTGATTTTCCTAAAATTTTCACGCTTTTGCATATCATCCTTTGTAACATCATTATATATTCAATTGGCAGGTGATGTTTTCTCCGGAGTTGGTCCCTTGGCCATATCTGCCGCACGTATAGTTAAGCGTGTTTATGCTAATGACTTAAATCCATATGCAGTTGAGTATCTGGAAAGAAATAGTGTTCTAAACAAACTTGAGAGGAAGATTAAGGTATGATTGCTTGTTGAGTGAGTATATTCTTGACGAAGCTTCATCAACTTTTACATATGAAAAGATCAAAAGAAGAAGTACATTGAAAGTGGGCTCCAATTTTGGATTTTTAGATGCCATCTCTTTGTTAATATTACAAGAATTGAAAATTAATTTTCCGCACAATATTTTTGGGATTTTTGTAGATTTTTTAAGCTTGAAACTTCTGTGGATTATCTTACGTATAGAGTTAAGAAGCATGGACACGGAACACAAGACAAACAGTATAACCTGAAGTGTCCTTGCCAATGTTATTAGAACCGGACCGGTCATTGACCCGGTCGAGGTACCGGGTCACTGGGTCAATGGTTCAACTGGTGGGTCACTGGTTGAACCGCATGAACCGGATATATATATAAATTTATATTTTATACTTAATTATATAATAAATATTTTAAATGGTGCCATCTAAACAATAACCTGATGTAGTTTAGTGGTATTTGCTATGTTGCACAACCTCAATGGAAAGGGTTCGAATCCCATTAGATGCAATTTTTGAAATAATTCTCTTAACTTAATAGTTATATAATAAATATATTAAATGGTGTATATTATTCAACCAGTGATGGTGGCTTAGTGGTATGAGAAGGCGCTCCTCACTCCAATGAGCAGGGTCCGAATCCCATCTGCTACAAAAAATATTTTGTAACTAATTTTAAAAAATCGGTTCAAATAGAAAACCGGTACCGGTTTACCGGTTGAACCGGAGTTTATCACCAGGTCACTGGGTCAATAACGGGTCAACTACTTAAGCGGTCCAATGATGAAACCGGACCGGTTGATGGGCCGGTTTCCGGGCCAACCAGTCGGACCGGCCGGGCCGGTCCGGTTTTTACAACACTGGTCCTTGCTTCATAGGATGTAGGTGACTAATGTTTAAAAGGATGTGTCATACTGTCTTACATGATTTTTTCACACATTGATGAACCAAGGCAGAAGTTGCATTTGACAGCACTAGATTTCTTTATCGAATTTTCCGCCAACTAAGGTCATCATTTGTTGTTCTAGGTCTTTAACATGGATGGAAGAAGGTTCATTAAGGCTATGTATTCAAGTGATAAAGCTCAGTCCATCACACAAGTGGTTATGAACTTGCCAAATGAAGCTGCCGAATTTCTAGGTTGCTTTTCCTAACAGGATCACTCTTTATCTGTATAAATTATAATATTGTTTTTTATATGCCACATGTCTAATTTGATCTATCCCGCACATCTTTTCTGCATGATATAATTAAATATGTTGAACTTCCGCAATGTTTCCTTAAGCACAGATGATAAAGTATCAGGTGAATAAGGGCAAAATGTTTCTCTTGTTGCTTGGACTATGTTTCAATTAGTTCCTAGTACAGGGAGGATTGGGTTAGTCCTTTGTTTCATCCTCGTCCCATGCATCATACATAAAGACATACCTTCATGCCTAGATACCGAAAGGAATAGCAGGATCCAAAAAACACTTCAGGTCTCGATATGTTCAAGACCTTGGTTAAAAGAATGTGAAGCAGGGACTTTTTTTCAATTTAAATACGCTTCATAAGTAGTGAGCTCATGAGTCAAAACCTACCTAGCTGAGGTGACGGCAAAAGCATTATCTCTTGTACCTATATTTTTACTCTCTGTTTTTTGGCATATGATAATCTTACTTTATAACTGCTTAATTTGTGGTTTGTTCTTTGGTGTGTGATGGAACCTAGTTTTATTAACTGTAAATTGAACGAAACAGGAATGGAGCCAAGCTCCTTACAAACACTAATTGCAAATCAAGACACCAAAATACTCCAGCTCACCCTCGGAACCAACAAACCTAGGCTCCAATAGATCCCCAATTCCCCAATATTCGCTCAATACATGCCTCCCTCACTACACACGTTCTCTCTCCTTTTATCCTATCCTCTAAGAATATTTTAGAAGAATTCCTTAACTAACTAACTAATGGACTAACACTCCCCTTTTGCATACTGTTGTGCCACTTCCAGGCCCAACAATACTGCCCCTTCAAAACTCAGCTTGTCCTTAAGGTGAGGAAAGAAATAGAACTTCCACTCGGATCCCATTGCTTGAAAATTTTTGACCATGTCCCCTCATTGACTTCTTGTAGCCCCTCAGTGAATCTAGAAGGCAGTGTAGACCGATTTTTCTTTATCAGCGAGCAACAACATAACTCCATATAAAGTAGAAACCCTCTCTATGCCTTTACGCCATGTCCCGCTGAGCCCCTTATAAGATACCTTGCTACATAACACACATTCCCCCTCCTTTTATCCTATCCTCTAAGAATATTTTAAAAGAATTCCTTAATTAACTAACTAACACTCCCTTTTTGCATACTATTGTGCCACTTCTAGGCCCAACAATACTTCCCCTTCAAAACTCACCTTGTTCTCAAGGTGAGGAAAAAGATAAGGTAATATGAGAGAACTTCCACTTGGATCCCATTACTTGAAACATCTTGACCATGTCCCTCATTGACTTCTTGTAGCCTTTCAGTGAATCTAGAAGGCAGTTCAGACCGATCTTTCTTTATCAGCGAGCAAAATAGTAACTCCACATAAACCCTCTCTATGCCTTTACACCATGTCCCGCTCCGCCCCTTGTAAGATACCTTGCTACATGATAGCATTGAGTCCCCCATAATCGCCCTCATATGCCTCTGCCATGGAACCTTCGACATCCACTTCTTAAAATTAGCATGTGTCATTCCTAACCCTTGCAAACCTTCATATCCCAGAATTACATCTTCCCCCCTTAAGGTTAAAACGAAAAGAATTTCGGCCTTTCTCACGGGAAAATTATGAGGTCCCCGTACCCATTAAACCCACGACTCTTGGCCTTGGATTGCTACCCACCATTTCAGCAACCATGTGATGTCATTCCCATCATGGTATGTGTGTGTGCTCAATTTCAGCATTTCTCCATTAGCTGAGCAGTTGCCGCCGGCGACCAACTCTTCCTTTTCTGGCACTGGTTCGCTCATTCCCGGAAGCATGTCATAAAGATGGGAGCCAAAATGATGGAACCTAGTTTTATTAATTGTAAATGGAAGGAAACAGTAATGGAGCCAAGCTCCTTACAAACACTAATTGCAAATCAAGACACCAAAAGACCACCCAGCTCACCCTTAGAACCAACAAATCTAGGCTCCAAGAGACCCCCAATTCCCAATATTCATTCAATACATGCCTTCCTCACTTCACATTTCCCCCTCCTTTTATCCTATCCTCTAAAAATATTCTAGAATATTTCCTTAACTAACTAACACTCTCCTTTTGCACACTGTTGCGCCACTTCCAGTGTGCTGTTTGTGTCTATGTTTGGAGAGAACTAGTTTGTCTTATAATGTGAGATTAGTCATTAGGGTAGTCATCTTGTGGATTGTGAGGTGAATACATGCAATGATCAGGACAGATGTGAGTGGCTGTAGTCGGGCTGCTAAAGTTCTGTAGTTACTTTCTGTATGGGTAAACTTTTTACAATATCTTGATTTAATTTTTCAATGCCTTGCTTCCGCTGCAGATGCATTTCGGGGAATATACAAAGGTAGACGCAAGGATGGAGAATTTACTTTGCCGATGATCCATGTCTATGGATTCTCCAAAGCGGAAGATCCAGAATTTGATTTTCACGAGGTTGGTTGCTGATATTGTGTATATTTCTGTTGGGTCTTGGACTAGACTCTGCACAAATCACTCAAATTTGACCTTCCTGTTAGGCTAGTGTTATGTAAACCTTGTTCTAAAGACAACATTTTAATTAAAACCTTATGATGCAGAGAATAAGAATTGCGCTACTAGAAGTGGCAGTCAACGTAGACATGCGACGTGTACGACCTGTTGCACCTGGAAAATGGATGTTGTGCGCATCATTTATTCTCCCCAAAAGTGTGGCATTTGCTAATACTGCAGTTGATACATAAGAGCAGTTTTTAGATTGTCATTTAGTCATTGCGTGCAGTAAGTATTGTTCCGTTACATTAGTTGCCTCAAGTGATATTGTATATATATGTAACATGATGTATTTTTTTTCTCTCTCTGTAACTCTAGGTCTCTAGCATTATCAATTAGTGGATATTCAAAAAAGTAAATTCCAATATACCTATATTGAATTGTAAGAGCTGCAAACGGGCTTTTACCAAGTATAAATTGATTTTACCCTTTTGAAGGGGGTTCTGTAATATATCTAAGCTAGGTAGGATGAAATTCTTATATTGTCTGTATGATTATTTCCTATTACCAATGCTCTCTTTGCATGTAAACACTCAAACTCCAAATTCTTTTTGATTGAAAAGAAACCCTCAATTTTTTTGGCATACCTTTTATCTTTTTTGATAAAATAAAATGACTGAAAGAAGGCGCTACTGTGTTTTGACTTGTATCGAATGAAAGAAGGCCCGACCACTAGCCCATATGGATCACACATAATATATACCTTGTTTCTCTCTCTCTCTTTAAGTTTCGATAATCCACGATGTGATGAAGTACAACGTCTGTGCCTTGTACCTCAGGAAGAATGAAGAAGCAAAGCGAAAGCTTAGCAACCAATCTAAAGCCAAAGTAATAGTTTCTTAAAATTGAATTTGTAGGCAGAAATATGTTAAAGTAAATCCAATTTTAAAGTGTTACAGCTAGAGGATATCCTTGAATTTGCAATGCTCCCCGAAATTGCTAGTACAGCCCGTGGGTCCACTGCTTCTCTCTTGTTGCGGATGGCTCTTAACTCATTGAGTGGAGTAGATTGGTGCTCAAATTGTTTTAGTATCATGACTTATGAGTTGCCTTGTCTGCTTAGCTTAGTGATTATGTGGACTAACAACACCATTTGTATACGTACCATACCATACGTTCATAAAAGAAAAATTGTATTTGGGCACGTCAATGATTTGATTAAAACCTAAACTAGGTTCCAGACGGAACGTATAAGAGAACCTTTATTGTTTAGTCTTCACACTGTACAAGTACGTACATATATACGTATATGATTTGTTAATACTGTGGTGGGTTGCAGTTGGAGGACAGCTGAGAGATCTTTGGGTCTGGGTTTTATTTACTGGGAGTCTGGGACATGTACCAGACGCATATTGCTTTTATGTCTGGGACTTGTTGTTTTGTAATTGTTTTCCCTTAGGCAGGACCAACACAACTACCAGGTGATAGTGACCTCTTCATGCATCCAAAAACACGCCCTTTCTGTTCTGCAATGAATGCTCTCTCAAGCTCACACCCAATTCTTTGATCCTGCTATCCCTGGACGGTCCAGATAACACTCTAGCAAAGGCAGCACATATGCTGTTCTATGATCCTGTTCCTTTCATCAAAATCTTGTGTGATACATGTACTACTATATATATATATCCTTATGTTGTATTATGTATGTAGTTATGTGTACTCCCTCCCTGCCTACTACTATGTGGTGTGTGAGGGACAAAAGTGTACATTCAGGATGGTAGGTAAGGTAAGGGCAGAAGGGTAAAATGGGAGGGTGAAAGCAGAGGAAATCTCAGTTCAGATTGAGATCTAAATAATGATCTGGGTGGGGGTGGTCCTTCCTTGTGATTGTCTTATTGGTATGGATGTGTGAGGGAAAGAGGAATAAGACTTGTAGAGGAGGGATCTTTTGCTATTTTGTACTAAAATGGTTTGGCCCTTCACAAGTTGCATAAAGCCAGAACCAACAGTTACTCTAACTGCCCCACTCCTTTATGGCAATCTTTACAAAATAAACAATTTCTATTAGTTGCTTACCTCCCCCACTTCACTGTCTCTCTCCCTCATTAAACCATCCCTTTTTGCTGCTAAAAAACAACAAGGGGAAGCCTGATTTCAGACCCTGATTCCTCTATATTTATGAAATATAAGTATGGTTATATGTCTTGGGCACATTGATAAGTCCTCTTGGTGGGACACTCCGTTTTCCTTTTCATCCTTATTCACTTGTTAAAATTAACTCCAAACTTTAGCTATAGTCCACACAGATTAACAACCAAACATTTGTATAGGAGGACAAAATATAATAAAACCTATATAATTAAGTAATTACATTACTAATACATCATAAAAGTGTGAATTTTTCCAATAATATACTTAAATAGTCAAATATCCCCAACATAACTAAATAACATTTGCCATTCCAAAATTAACCCACCATTGCATGTTAGCTCAATTTTTTTATTTTGAGTAAATATCATTTTGGGTCCCTAACAAAAAACACGGTTCCCACTTTATTTTCTTACAAAAAAAAATTAATTTTGAGGTCCCTAAGAAATTCAAAGTGGACTCATTTAGTTGAAATCGTGGTCCCTCACAAATTCAAAAAAAACCAACATTAGTCCCTCAAAAGGACTAAAATGGGTCAACTTTAAATTTCTCAGGGATCTCGAGATTATTTTTTTTTTGTAAGAAACTAAAGTGGGGACTGTATTTTTTGTTAGGGACTCAAATATATTTATTCCTTTTTTTTTTCTTCTTCTTCTAATGAGTGTGATTATAGTCTATGTTGCACTGACACTGGCACGGGACATGGGACACGAGATATGACACGACACGATACTCCGACACGTTAATTCTAAAAAATATTAAATTTCGACACATTAGAACACGTTTTGATATTATATAATATTTTTTATTTATATAGTGTATATTATATTTCATGTTCAATAATTTAACAAAAAAATAAAGTTAAACTTATAATACCCATTAATTTTTCAAAGAAACATAAGAAATTTTGCAAAGAAACATAAGATATTCTAAATTTTTATATTAAACTCAATAAAATGGTAGTCGTAATCTAACGAATCTAATAGTTAGAACTCAAAATAAAACACAACGTAACCTTTAAATTTTTTTTGAGTCTTTACAATGAATATTAGAATAATATCGATAAGTGTCAAAAAAAAAAAAATGTTAAATACTACATGTCAGTGCTTTATAAATTATAGTTACAAAGGTGGTGCATTGGCAAAAGAAAGTACCAGGGTTTGATTGGAAGGTTCAATAATGAGTGTGATGTGGTCCCCAGCTAGCTAAGCCAACCCTAGCAATGGGCCACAATCACAAGGCCACAATATATTATATGTAGAGAGAGAGAGAAACTTATCCCAAATACCAATGATTTTCCATGCAAATGAAGGGCACAATCTGGTTTCCAGGAACCCAAGAATCCACCATGTCTGCTCAATCCCAGCAAAGCCCTTCCTCCAAAACCACCAATCCTCACACGTGCCAACTCTCTCTCTTCTCTCTCTCTCCTCGCTCCTCCCTCCACAGCCGCCTATATTCCGTACCGGAGCTCCACCTGCCCTGACAACCCTCCACGTAGGTAAGGGGGACCACCACCTCTTCTGGGACCTACCATACCAAGAAGCGGCGCTCCGTCCTGTGCTTTATGTTGTGACTGTTTCATTGGTCCTAAGTCTTGACCATCATGTTCCTTGAAAATCTCTGCACGCAGTTTGTTTGGGTTTTATGTCCCAATTCTTCACTAAGATTTTGCATAACTGGGCATCATAGGATTTGCATGTTGGAGTTACACTTATATGCACAAATGAATTCCCCACAACAACAATGTCCGCATGCATGTTAAGTTTAATTAGTACTAGATACTTAGCTAGTTCCATTTTACTTTGATGAGTAATATTCCATTGTTACCACCAAGAACATGAGTTAACGGGTAAGAGGTTATTTCAATTTAATTAGTGATTTCGAGTTCGAATCCCTAAGAATATGATTGTATTAAATCTTGCTAGGAAAAACTTTGCTGCTCATGTGATTTTACTCGACTCGAATTAGACTAATAGAGTGACCCATGAACTGATGGATAATATATATATATATATATATATATATATATATATATATATATATAGGTAATATTTCAAACCCCCAAAGGTAGTTTAGTTGGCAACTGAGCTCCCAAGGATTTGTTTGGGTCAGCCTCAAGCAAATTTTTCTTTCCTTTGATAGCAAAGCTCAATGCACCCGCTATTCAAATGAGGTGATAACTTTTGGGACCAAAGAGATTGAATTGAGATATTTGCAGGTTATACCAAAAAAGAAGAAGTAATATTTCATTGTATAAATATGAGATTTTGTGGCTGCAGCCTGGAAGTTCAAGGAGTGTATAGTGCATAACCCATCTTGTGATTTTTATATTCATAAGAAATAAATTAAGAAATCATATATTCTAAGTTGAGCATATATCTCGTTTTTTAAAAAAAGCATATATGTCTTTATCTTATTTGAGGAATGCTAGAAGGATTTAGAATTTTTCTATTTAATATTGTTGTTCAATTTGAATTCAGTTATATGTTCTATATGGTCAAGCATAAATGGTTGAGTTGCCAAGGATAACTATTGAATTGTATTAATTGATGAAGAATATTAGATATGGATGGGTTTAGGGATTAGGGCGAAGATGAAATGATGGTGAAAGATTTTATCAATAAAAATGATGGTGAAAGGGACATTTTAAATGTCCCCTACTGTTACAATCAATATTATTGCTTTTTCAAGAGCAAAGAGATTTGGTTTACATTATGGCTAGAATTTTGAAGGGCATGCAAACTCACATTAATTAAAAGTTAAAAAATTCCAAAGAAAGAAAGTAGAATAAAAAATTCTGATGTGTAAGTTATGGCAAAATGGATGTTGTATCATGGGCTAAGTTATCTCCTGTATAAAATTCATCGCACTGATTTTGTTACTACAATTAAATAACTAAATTAACCACATTGCACTGCATGAAAAATGGACGCATAATTACATGTTATGGACTCTAAAAATCATCAGGTTTCAAAGGATGAAATAACCGGAATTGCATAGAACAAAAATGAAACCCCATAATTGAATTGGAAATATTGGTAAAACCAATAGTTTGGACTCATTTTATTGTTTGTATCATATGAATAACGGTAGGACTTAATTACTGACCGAAGAAAAATAAATAAATGAAACTAATCAGGAAATAACCAATAGGGGACATCAATTAAAGATAGGGTTCGTCGAGGAATTGGAATGTAAGAATCTCGATTCATACAGATACAGAAGAAAGGGTTCAGGGCAATCCACATCGATGTAATGAAAGTGATGGACCCACGACAATGACAGAACGCCCCCCAATTGGTAGAAAAAAACCCGCAACTCCTTGGGGTTATCCTGCACTTGGAAAAAGAAGTAGAAAAAGGAATAAATATAGTGATAATTTGATTCTTCGTCGCCGTAGTAAATAGACGCGGATGATTATCATAAAAGATTCCGAACATATCATAAGATTCCCTTTCTTGAAAATCCGCACTTGAACTTGCAAAATAAATCTTTTTTTTTCATAAAGGGATTTGTTGTTCCTGAATCATTTATCATTTGGGGGGGCAATAGTATTTCATTGCTACTAATATGGATTAGTTATTTATATTCAATTGAATTTTATTTTGATTATTTATTCTATATAACTATCTAATATAGAATAGGGTCCATTGAGCGCCTCAATGTTATGTCATAATAGATCCGAACACTTGCCCCGGATTGACTTCCAGATCATAATTGTTCTAGTGAATCACTAAAGAAAATAGATTAAAGAAAATATAGAATAGATAGATGGGAGATAGAAAAGAGCAGATTTCACTGCTGATGAGAAAAGTTGCAGCAAATTTTTAACACTAGGATACGTGGTCGTATCCTGGCCTAAAAAAAAAACATCAGGATCCGCACCCGTATCCTGAGAAAAATAAGTGTTGCTGCACTTTTTCCCATCTGCAGTGACATGAGAGCTACATATCCCTTAAAGATATGTACCTCAATGTGGCTATAAAGTTGTAGTTTGGCTTTAGTCTTAATAATAATTAGGCACATAATAAACGAATAATAAGTATTGCAAAAAATCTTTTTCTAAGTTACAACTAGATAAGCTCTATAATTATTTAAGAAATATAGATTGAAGACCATGTATCTTATATATTTATTTTGAATAATAGCTTGCAAGGGTAGAATATTTTTCCACAAGAACAAGTAAGTGAGCAGGATAATTTCTTAATAAAGTAATTAAACAACTATAAAAGATGACATTGAATTATTTTTCTGGGTTGAAATCACATCCAAATTCTGAAGGTTCTATTTCCAAAAAATAAAAAATAAAAAAAATTCTGAAGGTTCATGGAATGATGTATGATATGATATATATATACGGGTTTAATGTATGTATATATAGCACAATGTGGAAAGGGTGGAGGGAGAGAGATTTTGCAACAATAGAAGGCACCACATGGGTTCAGCCTTTTCTGTTTTCCAAATATGATAATAGAAAAACCATCATTGCAAGCCTATTCCATAGGCAGATTCTCATTATTCGTGACCAAATCTTACTCCATATGATTGCCGAAAGACCGTTTTCTAAATGATTTACCACTTAGACCAATTAGAAACATGTAAATAACATTCTCACCCCTTTTCCAACTGCGAGTGATGTGCCCCAAAATTTACATCCCTATTTGATCAGATGATCATGACTATTGAAATGCAATGCCACCCTATAAAGAAACACTGGCATTATACATATTGCATTATCAACAAGGCAAAAGAATGTAGCTTTTTCAAAATGAACATTTTAGAGCCTAATGATTCGTTTCTAATTTGGTTAAAACTGACACACCCTCTCCTTTACAAAAAGCCTCTTGCTATTATGCTATATACCCACCTAGCCATGGGGATCATGCCCTAAGGTTCCGACCACTGCTGTTACATTGGTCCACATTCCCACACCATGACACGTGTCACATGATTACTACCTCATAACAACTAAAGCCTACTAGAAAAAAAAAAAAAAACACAAGTAGAGAGTGTGTGCACATGTGATGGGATTATCAAATAACCAAAAATCTGAACTTGGTGTGGGGAAAATAGAAACCGGAAAGGACAAAGAAGAGATTGTCTGGAAGATGCAAAAACTTGGAGTGGAAGTAGCAAAAGACATGGAGGAAGAAAAAACACATAATCACTAATACAAAGACCCCAAAAGAAGTGTACTAAACAAAAAAAAAACCCCAAAAAGAAGCACACGTATAACCATGTCCTTTCACCATTTCACACAGGCAGTTTCTGTTTTGCTTTCACTGAACTCTCTCTCTCTCTATATATATATATATATATTTCTCAGCCTAAACCATCTTTAGATAGCATTTAGCATACCCATTATCTCTCTCTCTATAAAGCCTACAAATTTATGTTGTATTGATTCTTTTCTTTTGTTTTCCTCCTCCCCCTTCAATCAGTTACTTAAAGCTAGCTATAGCCATGGCCTCTGATCAAACCATTTTCCATGAGGAGCAGACAATGAAACCCCTTTGTGGTTCTGAGGAAGCCAAGGTTGAACCTGGAAGAAGCAGAAGCAAGAGGGCTAATGGGAAGGGTCCAAAGAAACAACCACAGAGAGGCTTAGGTGTGGCTCAGTTGGAACGCCTGAGGATGGAAGAATCATGGAAGAAGATGAATGAAGAATCTGGAGGGCCATCCCTTCATGATCACCTTCTTCAGTGCCACCCTCCAATGTTTGGTAGTGGTAATGTTCCAGTGAGGTATGGTGCAGCAGCAGCATCATCAAACCATGTCTATGGTGGGTTTCAGTCATGTCCTCAACAAGTGATTAATGGAAACACTATTGCTATGTTGGGTCAGGGTCCTTTCTTAGGGAGTAAGAGTGGTGGAGGTGGTGGAGTTTGTTCTTGTATTAGTGGATGGTTGGTGCCTAATCAGCTTAACAGGGTTGGTTCCTATGGATCTGGGACTCCACTTTGGGGTCCTTTGGTTGGAAGCCCTTTGGAGACCTCCAAAGAGCTCTCTTCAATGCCAAATGTGCATTCTGAACCTGAATTTTTTGATGTTTGCCTCAAGGTATTTTAGATATACATTAAGTACTCAGTACACCCTTTTTAATGTGATTCATTTCATGGCATATAAATAGACACAGATCATTAATTCTCTTTGTTTGTGAAACAAATCATGAAGCTCGTTCATTAATGGCTTGTAGTTAGAAATGTTTTATTTTTGTCTTCTTTGTTTGCTAAGTATCTTTGTGTGTGTATATATATATACTATTGTCATTTTGTCTCTCAGAAAACACGTTTCAATGAGGAAAATGTGAAAAGATCAAACATAAGGAGAGAAAGGCCTTTAGAGATATGGCCCAATGGCTCTGATTTTCTCGGATTTATGCCTCAACCTGCAGCACCCCACCTTGTCGGGGAAACCAGTGATTTCTATAACAAACTAGCCAGGCATGTTGCTGCTTCTGCCACTGCTAATGCTACTCCCAATCTTGATGAGGTAGATTCATATCTATTTATTTATTTTATGATGGTTGCAATATATTTAACGTAATATTATCCATAGTTTAACAAAAAAAAAAAAAAAGTGGAAGATCATACTTATGAAATGATTGGGGTTTTTGTTTTGTTAGTGTGTGGAGGTTGTTGCGGTTCACAGGAAGGGAAACTCAACGAGTGGCAGAGTTCTCATGGAATATGAATTTTTCCCTGGAAAAGATGGCAGAGGCACTGCTTCCAAGGAGCTTTTGCCTACAATAGGTTCAGTTGCAGCAGTAGGTGGTGAAGCTTCTTCTTTCACTGCTATAGCCTATGGAGATACTGCTTCTAATTCTCTTGATTTGTCTTTGAAGCTTTCACACTAGAAGCAGATATGGAGGGTCCCCTTTTTCAATATTTGTTCAAGTACAGCTTTCTGTTTAATTTCCTTTTGTTGTTAAACTAATATCTAGCAGAAAAGTTCTATGTATGTCCTCCTTCGGAATATCCCCCTCTCTATCCTTCATAAGATTATGTCATTTAATGTTTTCCAATTTGTTTTCTTTTTCTTTGGTTCATATACTTAAATTAATATTCTGGTACACCTACATGAACATCTATATATACGTACTAGAATGAGCTGAGAGAAATGTGCATAATGAATTTATAAGTCCATATTTACAAGTACTCTAAACAAGGAACAGACAGAGAAGAATAGAGCTATAAGCTGAACAACTTCTATGTAGTTATGGGCCTCTAAACCCTAGCAACTGTTCCATACTGTTAACACTTTGCAGGCTTCTATCTATTTTACTTTAATATCTGTTTTGAAGTGTTTTTTTTTTCTGTTCTAAAGTTAATTTACATCTTTTATGTGCTGAAACACATGGCTGGCATTTCTGTCTTGCCGTTTATGGGAGTCAAGGAATGAATGCTTTTAGAGAGTGCTCCAAAAAACGTGAAAAAGATTCATCAGAATATGTGTAAATGCCCCTACATTGGCATTCCCATCTGGCACTATTGGCACAAAAGCAGGAAGATAAATTAAAATATGAAACCAAAAAAAAAAAAGTAAAAAAGAAAAGAAAAAGGAAAACAAGATACAAAGGAGCTACTATCTGAGCATGTTAAGGAGATGAAGAGTTAAACAGCCTTGTTTCTTTTGTCATAGTAGTAGTAGGAGTGGCTGCTGGTGAGTAGTGAGTACTATAGTATATTGCATGCCACACCAGGCTATGTTGTTTGAATCCAATTGATCAGTACAACTCTGTGATGAGTATAAATATGTTCAGGCAATGAGGCAGGTTAGTGTCAGTACAAGTAAGTATGTGGAAGCTTTTTCTACTGCTTTTTTGGTTGGGTGCTTTATCATCTTGTCCTACTTATGCCCAGCTTTTCCTTTTCTCTTTCCTCTAGCTTGCTATTGTATATTTGGCAATGCTGCTCAGTGCTCATCCTCTCTATCAGTTTTCAGTTGTTGCATATATCTATGAGGGGCATAAGATAAGTATTATGAAAGTGATGCATTTTGTTAAGAGTTGTGGTCTAATTAATCCAATCCATATTATTTCAATTGGAGAGAGAGAGAGAGACGGGACTTGTAGTATATTTAATTAGTTTAGCTTTGAGAAATTCTTGTACAAATATATTGTAGTTTTGAGTTGCATCTGGGGGAGAAGAAGGGTTTTTATTGACATTAATAGCCCAACCCAACATATATGTATACAACATATAAGTATACAACCATTATCTCATTGAATTTGCTGGTAATTGAGAAAATTCCTGAAGTAGGGTTTTATTGAGAACTGGCCTCTGATGAATTGATTCCATTTTTTTTCTTCTAAATAACTAAAATGACGATATATATATATATATATATATATATATATATATATATATATATATATATATATATATAAGAATAATTCGTTTACAAATTATTTTTTACAAATTTTTATAAATTACACTGCGTACTCCTGGAAGCACATAATGTATTTCAAGAAATATATAATGTAATTTATAAATATAATCTTCTTACGTCAACATGGACAACTTCATAGGCCAACATGGACAACTTCAGAATTTCTAGGAGTTCACATTCGTGTATAGTGGTTAAACAAGGGGTATAAAGATAAAAGACTTGACATTTCACAATAATCAAGAGTCACAAGTTACGAGAGGTCAATGTAAAGACAAAAAATGATAGAGTTTTTATTTTTTATTTTTTTTGGGATAAACCATATGTATACTCTACTGGAGGTCATTTTGTTCGAGGCAAGTTTACGATTAAGACTTTAAACTCCTCACAAAGATGATAATGAAAAAGATCGAATGATAGAGATTTTATATGGACTCTTTGACCAGTTTGGGGTTTTTCCCGTTTAAATGTACCAATATCGATTAGGAGATATTACCATTTGGGGTCTTTGAGTGCCGCAAGAGGGACCCAACGACTCTAAATGATATCCCCATTTCCCCGCAGCACTCATGTGAAATTTTGTTTTGTTTTTCCGAAACCAGTGTCGCCCTTCAACCCCCCCCCCCACGACACTAATTATATATGTGTATATTTTTATTTCTTAAGTGTTGGCCATCCCTCACGGCACTCATTTAAATAATTTATTTTTTATTTAAATAAGTGTCGCCTTACCCTCCATACGACACTAATCTAATTTTGTTTTTTTTTAAACCCCAATTTTTTTAAATCCAGTTAGTAAATGTTCGTTTTGACTCACTCTGCATTGAATCATTTTAAATCCAACAATTATTCAGTAACAGTTCTTTGTTTATAACATAAAAGACTTTATGGTTGGATGAAAATTTTGCAAATGCTGAGGAATGGATGGAGGATGAAGAGAATCTTCTCCGATTCACGCGAGCATACATATTACGCCTTATTGGAGGCTTTTTACTTGCGGATCACAATGGTGGTAAGGTGCACCTCCGATATCTACCTTTTCTTACTGACTTGGATACGTGTGGATGATTTAGCTGGGGATCGGCAGTGTTGACCTTCCTTTATCGGGGGTTGTGCATAGCCACCTCATCTGATCAGATTGAAATATCTAGTGCAATGGTAGTGTTGCAGATATGAGCTTGGGCTAGATTTTTTACCATCGCTTCAGAGACTATTCCACCTCTCCTAGAGTTTGACGATAGCACACCTGTTGGTGTAAGGTATGTTAATATGACATGTCATGTTTGATTCTTATTTTTATTATGTGGTATTTATTGTATATATATTATATTATGCAGATGGACCGGTTATAAGACAATTTTTCACTATATTGGTATCGAGATAGGTTTGATAGGATGACCGAGCATCAGGTACTTGCAAAGTGCTTGCCATTTCTTTCTTTTAATGATATATATTGTTTTATATTTTAATTTCTATTGTAATTTTTTCAACTGATTTTTGTGTGCAGATTATATGGACTCCATACGCAGAGATTGATTTGCCAGATCATATTCAGGAGATGAGTGATTGTTGGAGAACAATCACACCAATGATATGTTTTCAGATTGTGGAGTACCATCAACCTGATCGTGTTATGAGACAATTTGGGATAAGTCGGCATATACCTTAGCAATATTTACAGCCAGAGGAGGTGCACCACCTGACATTGAGGGGAAAGACCGAGGTGCCCTGGCCTCATCAAATGTAGCAGTTCATACAACGATGGACTCAGAGAGATGATTCAATTCAGAATGCTCCACCTCATCCACGCGACCGCATATTAGGGCCTAACTCAGATTACATGGTATGGTATAGAGGAATCACTAGACGATGGATCACCATGAAGGCATGTCACTCTGGTTTATTGGTGAGTTGAGAGATGTTACTTATTAGATTTATTATTGCCTTATTAGAAACATTTCAATCATTAGATCGTGTTATCCCTTTGTTCATGCAAACGAATCACCTTCAACGTGTTCATTACATATTGCAGACACATAAGCCAAACGATCAGATTCAGATAGTTGTTGAGCATATGCTCAACATGCAGGCATAATATGATCGAGTATCATATCCTGGTGATCCAGCATCTGCACCTACGCAGTTATGGTCACAACCCATTGTGGTTGGTGATCAGATACCTCACACTTGGAAGGAAAGGCAGGGGCTAGCACTTCATAGACCTCAAATTGATCATGCTACATGGGAGTTACCCTGTCTTCCTCCTAGGGGTCATGGTATGTTCTACGCTGAAGCTGCGGTACCGTCACAAGCTTACTTTTATCCTGACAATACATATACATCGGATCAGGAGCCACCTTCTTATCATGAGTCACCTTCCTACCATCAGCCACCTTCTTATCATCAGTCACTAGTCGAGCATCATTCACCACCACATCATTCACCAGTCCCGCATTATTCACCAACACATCATCATTCCCCATCAATACTATCTGCTACAGATGATTATCGGCCTGAGTTTTCTCACGATGAAACATATCACTAGAGTCGTCTAGATCACCGTCCAAAATGTACGGAAGTCGATCAATCCTGTAAAATGAACCTCGAGCAAACGACAACATGTACTTTAACCATCTTTCCAGATAAGCATATGAATCTTCCCAATCAGCAAACAACTTAACTATGGCTTTTTGTTTGCCCTTCCAAGCTTTTCGATAGGACACTTTATAACCATTAAGTCCAGAAATTCTCTCCTGAATAAGTGCAATGCTAATTGACGGATCCACCTGAACCATGCCTGATAAAAAAATTATGGAATACAACCGTTAAGTAAAAGTACATTATACCTTCAACATTTTTCTTAGATAAAGACATATATTTTTCGTAGTCATACCTTGAATACATGAACAAATGAAGTTAGAATCGAGTTGTCTGTGATCCTGCGAAAGATAAGGGTTCACACAAGTGTGTTTGCCTCCCCATCTAGTAAAAATCCACTGATCTCACCATCTTGGTAACATTGCTCGCACCCTCCAAGGACATCCTTCAGCATGATTAACACATTTCATGAGAAGCTTATTTTTTTTGCTTTCCTCCACTGCAGCAGTGTGATAAATCTTCATACAATAACATTTGATTGCCTTCTGTACCGCTTCCTTACTTTCAAATTCTTGATTAACATATAATTCATCCCCCAATTGCCAAGAACCATCATTCCCCCCATCAACAATCAGTATAATGTGGACTCGCATTCTAGAATGGAGTATTAGTTTGACCTACACATACTAACACTCTATCACATTCAAGAAACACATGATATAACATGTAAAATACAATAATTAGAAGGTTAATTAACTAACCAGTCGGGACGACATTTTCGACATTATTGGTGTCCACATCACAATCAGAGTCACTACTCTCAAGAGGAACTTCTTCATTTACATCGTCATCAGAGTCACTACCTTCGGGAGGAACTTCTACATATACATCTTCATCAGAGGCACCCAAATTAACATCCACGTTAGCTGGACCGTCTTCCTATTCCACAACTGTATTCTGCCAGTGATGTGATGGAGCATTAGAATGTGGCAAATTTAGATCCAATGACTCAACCGGCAATGAAGAACTGCTTGCACAAGCAATGTCGGCATACAATTCAAGCATCGTCATTGCAGACTTTTGTTGAAGAGACTGTTGTAGAAACAAATTGAACATCATATCAACATCATCATCATCATCAACAATTTCTAGCACAACAAATTTTTCTATTGTACGATATCGGCTGGTTAATCGAGACACTGATTGATTGGGACTGAGCTTCAATTTCTCTGCAATCTTTGTTTTTAAATCATGCAATCTCAACCCATACTGTATTTGTATTCCTTTGATTTGCCCCTCAAATGTCCATCCTGTAACACCTTCATGTATTTTACCATTGTAATATATGATTGCATATATTGACCCCACATCTAGAAGAAAACAGTAAAATATTACGCAATAACATGATGTTTTATGAAAATTAGAAATGGGACAAATCAAAGAATTTATTATAAATAACATTATTAAAATACTGAACGTTATACATGCCTATGTTAGGATATCACAATATATTTTATTCTGTCAAATATCTAAATATAATTAATTAGACATGAACATAAAAATATATTTTATTATGTAAAATCTCTATATATTAATTATACATGCCTATGTTAAGATATCACAATAGAATTAATTTAAAATTAATACAACTATTACTAATTAAAACAAACCCTAAATATTAATAACAAATTAATTATTCTAAATTATATTATTAAAATACTAAACACAACTCATCAATGACTAATTATTATGTGAAATATCTAAATATAATTAATTACACATGAACATAAAAATATATTTTATTATGTAAAATCTCTATATATTAATTATACATGCCTATGTTAAGATATAACAAAAGAATTAACTTAAAATTAATATAACTATTACTAATTAAAACAAACCCTAAATATTAATAACAAATTAATTATTCTAAATTACATTATTAAAATAGTAAACACTACTCATCAATGACTAATTATTATGTCAAATATGTAAATATAATTAATTACACATGAACATAAAAAATTAAATATTATTTAAAATATCTATATATTATTAATTATACATGCCTATGTTATTAGGATAACATAAAATAATTAATTTAAAAAATTATAACAACTATTTCTAATTAAAAGAAACCCTAAATATTTACAAATTAATTATTTTAAATCACATTATTAAAATAGTAAACACTACTTTTCAATGACTAATTATTATGACAACTATATAAATATAATTAATTGCACATGCTTGTGTAAGTAAAAAAAACTAGTGTATTCTAAATATTATGTCAAATATCTAAAATAATAAAAAAATTAAATGATTTAAATTAATTAATAAAATGAAAATCATGTTAACTTGCCTTACAACTTTTTTGCTTTGGAAGAGCTTCAGTGCTTCACTTTGCTTTTGCTACAACCAACCATATGCTCTGCAAATGAAAAAAAAAACAAAGTAGAAGAGAATGCTGCAAATGAAAAAAGACAGAGATAGAAGAATGAAATAGATTTGAAATTTTAGCTATACTAGTGAAATCGAGATACACAGAGGTAAAAAATATGATAATGTGGGGCTCGGAATGCTGGGGTTGTGCCACTTGGCATGCCGTCCGAGTTCTGGGGGGTGACACTCAAAAAAACTGGGGTTATGCCACTTGGCATGTCGTCGGGTTATTCCACTTGGCACGTCGTCCGAGTTTCCCGGGAAGGCGACATTCAAAAAATAAAAAAATTTAAATGAGTGTCATGGAGGGAGAGGATGGCCAACACTTAAGATATATATATATATATATATATATATATATATATATATATATATATATGCCGTGGGGGAAGGGGGCGGCACTGGTTTCAGAAAAAAAAAAATTCACATGAGTGACACGGGAAGATGGGGGCGTCATTTAGAGTCGCTGGTCCCTCTTACGGCACTTAAAATCCCCAAATAGTAATATCTCCCAACCAAATATCAAATTGATACATTTAAACGGAAAAGCTCCAAACTGGTGAAAGAGCCATGTGTTTTTAAATTACGAATCATATCAGGGGATATGCTCACCAGAACTGCACAAGTCACCAACTCAACATAATGCGCAACTGCATTATGTTGTAATTACAAATCGCTGGCTGCAATTAACATGCAATGACAGTAATGTAATTGCAACTACAAAAGTACAAACACAATTTACTTAATATATATTTCTCTCGATCGGGATGCATGTTATATCTGCTAGAATATTACGTAAAAAAGACATAAGAAAGAACCATCGATGCAATGAATAAGCATCGCATTCTTCGAATTGACCATATACAATTTTTTGACAACAACTAATTCCCTTCCCCCTTGATAGAAAAATCTCAGCATTTAAAACAATTTAACCTATAAACCATATAATCTCTAGAACATAATCATGTTAATTACATGAACCAAATGATAAAAAAAAAATGTTTCAAGGGATGCTATCCATTCTCCATTACAAAGGGGACCCTTTCTAATTGTACTTATAATACATCCTTAATCTTAATTTGTTCCCACAATACCTGAACCAACCGAGATTAATTTTTGTACACTCCAAGTAATACTAGAAACATCAAACTTCAATTTTTTTTTTTTTTTGTCTTTGAAGGAATTACCCTATGGTCTCCAATATGTCCAATAAATCCCGGGCTTCACAAGAATCCCCCAAACTATTCATCAAAGTTGTCAACACATAATGGACATTATTCTAATACAGTAAAACCTCTCTCTCACTCTGAATTCAGGAACATGAAATTGGGCCACCTGGGAAAGGTCGAATCTAGACCTTATCTGTTAAATCAAACCCACCTAAATTATAGCCCACACCACACCAACCTTAAACTCACTAGACACTCACTCACTCACAAAGTCCTCATCCTCTACTCGAATCTTCACTCTTCACTCTCTTAGACACTATCGTTACTTTGTTGTCTTCTCTCAAAAACACAACACTTGCTAGTTCCTACTAAACTACAATTACAAACAACCCTCTTTTTTCTTTTCCTTCTATTTCCTCTCTCTCTCTCTCTCTCAGACACGACACTTTCGGAGAGAATAAGAATAAAAATGCAGCAACAACAATACTTGGACGACTCTGACTCTGATCCTCAGCTCCCCCAAATCAAAATCCACCACCCTTCCGCCTCACCCTCCGCCGCCACCCCAACTCCAACTGCCGGGGCCCGCCGCAAAATCGGCGTCGCCGTTGACCTCTCCGACGAGAGTGCCTATGCTGTCAGGTGGGCCGTCCACCACTACATCCGCCCCGGCGACGCCGTCGTGCTTCTCCACGTCAGCCCTACCGAGGTCCTCTTCGGCGCCGACTGGGGCTCCGTCGACCTCTCCATCAACACCGACGATGACTCCGCCGCATCCGCAGCCGCGAACAGCCACAAGATCACGACGGCGAAGCTGGAGGAAGATTTCGACGCGTTCACGGCGTCGAAGGTCGGCGATCTCGCGAAGCCACTCCGGGAAGCGCAGATTCCGTACAAGATCCACATTGTGAAGGACCACGACATGAAGGAGCGCCTCTGCCTCGAGGTGGAGAGGCTCGGCCTCAGCGCCGTCATCATGGGAAGCCGCGGCTTCGGTGCCCTCCGCCGCGGCAGCGACGGAAGGCTCGGCAGCGTCAGCGACTACTGCGTCCACCACTGCGTTTGCCCCGTCGTCGTCGTTCGCTACCCCGACGATAAGGACGGCGAAATCGGCGGCGGCGCCACCGCGGTGAAGGAAGAGGAAGAGGCGGTTATCAAAACGGCGCCGCATGAACATAAAAAAGGTTTGGGGGTTTGGTCAATTCTTATGAATTGTGCAAATGATTTTTTTAAATTAATTCGAAGCTTTTAAGGTTATTTTTTTGTTAGTATGAGTTTTAGGGTTACTATTATTGGATAGAAGCTTTTTTCTGTTATAATTGTTTGAGATTATTAATCTGAATGAATCCACACCCTGCATCATGAACCAAGCTTGAATGTCATGTTGTGTCATTAAGATATTGATTTTGAAGTTGTGTATCAGAGCATTAATTGTTAAGGCATGTGATGGGAATTGCGTTTGATTGATAATATTATTGTTGTTGCAAATGCATGGAAATCATTCATGAATTTGCTGAACTGAGTAGTGTATCTTTAGTGTGTACTGTGATGCCATAATCATAAAAGCTATGCTTACAACTCCAAACTTTGAATTATGTTAAAAGTGTTATACTGTGCACAAGTACCCTGCACCATGGTAAAACTTGAATTAGATGACACTGTTTTTTCCTAAAGCTTGACTTAGGTAAGAAAGTTGCCTTATATGACACAGAACTACCCCTTGTTTATTGTCAGTGTAAATCTTAGGGCTTATAAGCAATTGTATGTGTTTACTTTGGCTAACCACTGACAGTTTTTTAGCTTCTCAGATCCCATCTATGTATACGTCCTTGACCAACTAGGTTTGGTGTTGCAATGTTGTACTTTTTGATTCAGACATTAAAGTGAGATTGAACTGGATTTCTAAAGTAAGATTTGTTTTGGTTGGGGGGGAAGGGGGGATCAGGATTTTTCTCAATTTCAGCTGGGAGTCCATGAAAACCAATGTGATTATCATTAATTGAAGTCTTGTTTCCCATTTTCTTTGGCATTGCATAGCTTTTCAATGAATGTAAACACCGAATGTGATGATCTCTGCCCCCAGAATGTTAAATGCATAACTCAATATGCTCCTGTATTTTGTTTTTGTCGTGCATATTCATTAAGTCAACTTTGGATGTAGATGAAAAATAATAGATATTCGTGTATATTAAGGTAAAATTTTTTTAATCCATTGCTTGGATTGAGTGTTTTATCAATGAATATTCTCTCAAAAAATATGTTTAGACTGTAAATGTGCTATATTTTTCTATACTCCCAGTTTAGTTTATTTTGTTTTTACATATAGTTGTGAAACTGAAATTTGACTTCCTAATTGTTGATTTGTTTGGGGCAGAGGATTAGTTGGAGTCAACTCACTGCTTGATCCTGTATTTTGAGGTGTGTGCTTAAACATTTTTGTATTCTCTCTTTTATTGTTCCTGCTATGTGTATTTAGTATTTACATGTTAAGTAAAAGATGTTTTCTTACTTATCGTCTTGTGCTCTATATCATTGGGTTTGGGACAGTAGGCACTGGTTTGCAGCTTATATTCCTCTTGTTTCCGTATGTACTCATTTATATATGTCAGATGTAACAAAAGTTGATTTTGCATGTCTTCTATCGTATTTCTTCTTAGGTTGCATTTATCTTGATTCATGAGTTTTGACACCCCATTTTTGGTGTTTGTTCCATTGCAGAATGTATCTGACCCAAAAGGAATTCAGGAAACTGTTGTAGAGTGCTCTCTTTCTTTTCATGTCACGTTGTACTTAGAGCATTTCTTGCATTATGAACTCTGGAAGGATTAAGCATGATTTTGTATGGCTTGATGTGATCTCGGTTCGTGTAGGTTGTTGGGAAATTGTCTTTTCTTTCGTGATGGTATGGTACATACTCTTTGATGTAGATGTACGAGTTTGCCTTTCCACTGTTTTAAGGGTTTATGTCCCCATTTGTATGTGGGAGATCACATTATCATAATGAGCACCCATATTTAGCTAGATTATTTCATATAATTATGTTGACAAAACTATTTAGTTCATTATTTCTATTTGGTTGATAATATTATTGTGTATTAAATAAAATATTGTATATGCTTAACTAATCATTAATTGTGACATGAAATAGATTGATTTTAAATTTAATAAAGAAAATAAATGTAAGACCAATTATATTTGAATAGCCATTGATAATCTCATCCTGATCTACTAGTATTCAACCACCCCACTCTGCATTGGAAGAGGGGGTGCTGGTTTTGGATCAATTCATACCAATAAGCCCCGGATAATCATGCCTCCCTCGTCTAAAACATTAGACTTAGCTTAATCACTTACAAAGTCAATTATTTTAACTTATCTTTCTTAATTTAACTTTTATTATAAACATATTTTTTAATTTTTATGATATGATAGATTGATTTTAAAATTATGGTTAGTGATCATATAAAATTATTATTATTATTATTATTATTATTTTAAGTACAGTGGAGGTGGGTGTGGGTTAAAAGGTCAATATGTCATGTCTCCCTTCACACCCCTCGTCTGTATAAAAGATCATGCTTAATTTTTATTTTATTTTTTTGGTAACACATCAAGCTTAACTTAATTGTGAATGAAGTCGATTATAAACATATCTTTTTAGTTAATATGAAATAATAGATTAATTTTAAAATGGTAATTAACAATTACATAAAATTAATTGAAAAACTTGTGTGAGAGGGAGAGATAAGATGTGAGTTTTAATATTTTTCTCAAGTGGCGAGTTTATTTTTTTCATTACTAAAATGGAAGCAGAATAGAGTTGAGATATGGTTAAATCTTTTCTTGTTAATGATAAATTAAACTCACGTGCGACAATACAAACTAAAGCATGCTGATACTCATTACGATTTTAAAAGAGGTGTACAATATTGATGACTTAGTGAATATTAATATGCAAGGAGCGCCAGCAGGAGAACTTGCCATGAAGAGAAATCAGGAAAATTGAAGTGGCTTTTCGTATATATAATCTAAAATACAAGCATAATTCATTATCAATTTTTTTTTTTTTTCAAATTGCAGTCATTTACAAAACCAAAAATAAAAAAATAAAACTTAGGGTTCGCTTTTTCTGCAGTTACTGCGGATAAATTATCTGCAGTAAGCCCAATACGACGTCGTTTTGGAGCGAAAATCATGGTATTTTTGTAATTTTAATCTATTTCAGGGTTATAATACTCTTTAAATTTATAATATTTTAAGATTTCAATATTAAAACTACGTCGTTTTGGAAATAAATGCAGATAATTTATCTGCGTGCAGAAATATTTTTCCCTAAAACTTAAACATATGTCCAACATGTCAAATGATACCAAAAATGTTTTGTGAAGAATGTTTAATTTTTTATTTTTATTTTTTTGGTATAATGACCATAAAGTTCACCGCCCTTGCTCAAAGATATAATTATTGGAAATTGAACCGAGGTTCTTTCTCCACTCTAGCCTGTGTTCTCAACTGAGCTACACTCATTGAGTGAAGAATATTTAATTTTGGATCCGAATTACATGGATAATAATGTTTTGTCTTCACTTTTAAATCAGTTTTCTGGCTTGTTGCTTCCATTATGTTTGCTATGATCAAAGAAACGGACCATGTTCATTTCTAATCACTTTTTCCCAGCCAAATTCCCTCTGTTGGGCCAGTCCAAAATGTTAGGGACGTATATAGTCATTGGCTTATTTTAATACCACTTGTTTGGTTGAGATATGTAACCCTAAAGTTGGCAAAAAAAACCACATCTTTAGGTTTAACATCAAATCTTAATCTTTTTTTTTTCGGTGGAACAGATCTTAATCTTTAATATATTTACGAGTCAATTCGCTTAATATGATTTTGCAATTCGTCCAATTCTTTTGTATGTATGTTTTTTTTCTCACTCGCACACAATCCCTTCACAATTAAATTTCTCGTACATTTTTCGTTTGCTTTTGATTTACTCTGTCAGTATCATATAGCTAATATTTACAGAGAATCAAAGCCCTTCAATGATGGTTTTTTTTTAGTAAATCATCAAAAACGGTTATTGCTATGCCAAATTCCAATTTGGAGAACGAATCCCGATCATTGAAGAGCTTGGAGTCAATAAATTATGAAGACAATCTAGAAACAACCTCATCTCTAACATTATCTAATTTTCCCATTGCATTAATGCAGGTTCAACTATGATTTCTTTCAAGATCAAAGTGAATTTTTTTGAAGAAAAATATAACTATTATAGTTTTGAAGGATGAAAAGAAATAGAATTATAAACCTAAATATTATAATCATAATAGTATATCTTATAATCAAGCATGTTTATATTAGTTGAGTAAAAATAAAATTATAAGATTAAATAAATTTGTAGTAAAACGTGTAAGAAATACCATTACTAATTAAGAATACCACAACATTTTGAACTAAGTTAATTTTTTCAATAAAAATATTATTGATTAAATATAAAATATAAAGTTTCAAAAATTTGGGTGTGGCCATTGGCCCCTCAAATGACACTAGGATTTTATATATATTAATAATATATTAATAATGTTGGATATATTAATAATATAGTCTAATAATATAGGAAAAAATGTGTGTCATTTTAAATGACACACATTATATCCTTTCACTTTCACAAAGAGGTGTGACCCACATATTTAAAAAAATTTCCCTCCTCTCTCTCATGATTTATCTTTTTCTCTCACTTAAAATGACATAACTTTGTGTCCTTTAAGGCTCGTTTGGTGGACAGGATAGGATAAGGGTATGATATAATATGAGGCTGATAAGGGTAGGATATGATACGGAGCTGATAAGCCTATATCATGTCCTGTGTTTGATGAGCACCTGATTAGCAATTTGATAAGATTATGTAGAAGGAGAAAGGAAAAACAAAAAATAAAATATAATGCAATAAATATAAATATATTGAATAGCGTGGGGATATATTGGGTAGCGTGCGGAAATATTGAGTATCCAATATTGGTATCCTATCATATTGAATCCTAACACAGCTCCCCCAATAGGATAAGAAATCATGTATTTGATAGGATAAAGTGAGACAATAGGATAAACTTATCCTATTGACCCATCAAACAAGAGATAAAAGTAGGATATGATAAGTTATCATATCCTATCTTCTTTATCAGGTGCTCCGAACAAGCTTTAAAATGATACACGTTTTTTCAAATAATATATTCACATATATGTTCAATAAGTAAGAGTATGGGTATTTGGGTCCATATGGGCTAGAGCTCAATATCTTGCATTATTTTTAGGGTTTTCTAAATTTGAAGTATTACACCAAGAGACATCAAATTTGAAATACTCAACAATATTACCTCCAATTTATGATACCTTAGAGATAATGTAAGTTATTGGGCTCCAACCATATGGATCCAAATAATTATGCTCTAATTTATTGAGCTTTTATATAAACATATTATTGGACTATATTATTAATATATCCAACACCCAACACTTATAAAGAGTTGACAATTAAATTAGGCTAAAATACAACTTACATCCATGAACATTGGTCATGTTTCAAATTACCATCTTATGCTTTCCATTGTTGTTTCAAGTAACCCCCTTATAATATCTATTATGAATGATGTGACATTGATTAAGTGAAAGAAAAAATATAAAAAAGTTAAAACTTTATATCAAACTTACGAATTATTGTAATAATATACAGGTTTTTATTTTTCTCTTTTCACATAAGAAAAGAAATTTTTCTACACACACATGTTTAAGGTAGGTCCCACCATTAAAAAAAATAAAAAAAAAATAAAGCACACATATCGATGTATTTCCCTTAATATATATTTAACATTTTCATAAAAGAAGAAGGTTATATTTATAAATTTTTTATTTACAAACTCTTACAAATTACACTATGTCTGACCGGTCATATACTCTCGATTGAAGTCTGACTAGTCATACTTAGTATAGTTTGTAAATTTTTTTTTTTTGTAAATATAACCTTCCCCTGATGCGACATTGATTAAGTGAAAGAAAAAATATAAAAAAGTTAAAACTTTGTAACAAATTTACGAATTATTATAATAATATATATTTAACATTTTCATAAAAGAATAAGGTTATATTTACAAACTTTTTATTTACAAACTCTTACAAACTACACTATGTCTGACCGGTTATATACTCTTGATTGAAGTCTGACTAGTCATACTTAGTATAATTTGTAAGAATTTTTTTTTGTAAATATAACCTTCCCCTGATGCGACATTGATTAAGTGAAAGAAAAAATATAAAAAGTTAAAACTTTGTAACAAATTTATGAATTATTGTAATAATATATATTTAACATTTTCATAAAAGAAGAAAGTTATATTTACAAACTTTTTATTTACAAACTCTTACAAACTACATTATGTTTGACCGGTTATATACTCTCGATTGAAGTCTGACTAGTCATACTTAGTATAGTTTGTAAGGAATTTTTTTTGTAAATATAACCTTCTCCTGATGCGACATTGATTAAGTGAAAGAAAAAATATAAAAATGTTTAAACTTTGTAACAAATTTACGAATTATTGTAATAAAATATATTTAACATTTTCATAAAAGAAGAAGGTTATATTTGCAAACTTTTTATTTACACACTCTTACAAACTACACTATGTCTGACCGGTTATATATTCTTGATTGAAGTTTGACTAGTTATACTTAGTATAGTTTGTAAGTTTGTAAGAAATTTTTTTTGTAAATATAACCTTCCCTTGATACGACATTGATTAAGTGAAAGAAAAAATATAAAAAAGTTAAAACTTTGTAACAAATTTATGAAATATTGTAATAATATATATTTAACATTTTCATAAAAGAAAAAAGTTATATTTACAAACTTTTTATTTACAAACTACACTACGTTTGACCGGTTATATACTCTCGATTGAAGTCTGACTAGTCATACTTAGTATAGTTTGTACGGAATTTTTCTATAAATATAACCTTCTCCCGATGCGACATTGATTAAGTGAAAGAAAAAATATAAAAAAGTTAAAACTTTGTAACAAATTTATGAATTATTGTAATAATATATGTTTAACATTTTCATAAAAGAAGAATGTTGTATTTACAAACTTATTATTTATAAACTCTTACAAACTACATTAATCTGACCGATCATATACTCTTGATTGAAGTCTGACTAGTCATATTTAGTATAGTTTGTAACTGTGTAAGAAAAAAAGTTCGTAAATATAACCTTTCGTTTTATAAAATATTTTAATATACTTGCATTGGGATTGATGTATTATCATAAATTGTTTTCTTGCTTTAAGGTGCAAAGTCAATATCAGAAGCAAATAAAACGTGTTTGAGTTTCCTTATAGCTCTGCTTAAAATCAGACACAAAACGACAGGAGTACATAGCTAGTTATGACTATGCTCGCCAAACAATGACTTTCATATTTGCAGGTTGGTCCAACTTCGTTTCTTTCTGAAGTACCCCATTAGCTGTGAAGAATGGTATGCGGAAATTTTAAGTAACGAGGACGATGTCCAAGGACAATATCTATTTATTAGTAAAAGAAAAAAGACAGCGTGATGTAGAATTATTCATTTATTTATATGATGGAGAAAAACAAATGTAAAAGTGATATAATATACATAAAATTTAATTTTATTATCATTAACATTTTTAAAATTGACGTGGGGCATATGCCTCCGCATTGCTAAATGAAGGTTCATGATGACTCCTCAATTTCTCAATACCCAAAATCAATGAGGTATAGAGAAATAAAAATAATAATAAATAGTAAGTGATCAATTGATGTCAGAGTAATTTTTTTTTTCTCAAGATCCATTTTAATCACTTAGAAAAAAAATTCGACTTGTGATTCTTAGAAATTCAAAATAGATCCAATTAATTAAAGTCATGATCTCTCAGAAATTCAAAGAAGACTCATGTTAGTCTCTCAAAAGGACTAACATGGGTCTATTTTGAATTTCAGAGGGACCACAAGTCAATTTTTCTCTATCTTAAGAGATTAAATTGGGTTCCGTATTTTTTCTTTGAAGACGAAAAAGAGTATTTACTCTTGATGTTACAGATTGATGGATCCGAGTGGATCAGGAATGTTTAACTAGAGGTTAGTATGGATTACTACGCTCGCGAAAGTCTATGAAAGAGTCACTACAAGAGTTAATAGATCATTGTGCACAATAATAATGGTGTATAGCCAAATGCAGGGTATGTGCACAATGATAACTAAAAAAGTAAGGAGTTCATAGTGTGTATTTGATAAGCTTAACTCTTTATTTATAGAAAAGATTATTTGTAGGTGTAGAATCTTGATAGGAGTAAGATTGTTGGGGATATGATAAGTAATTTTATTACTTATTCCATATGTATAGGATAGGGCCTACCCTTATCTCTCTAGCTTGTCACTTATCTTTAGTGTTAACATTACAAAAAAACATGTCATTTAGCCACCTAAATCGTGGCAAACATTTGTAAGAAAAACATGGCTAAATCAACCACAGTTTTGAAGAGCGTGGTGAATCCTGGCATCGTATTAGTTTAGCCACGTTTTTTTTCTCACTTGGCTACAGGTGTTCGGTGCAAGTGGCTAGTGTTTGCCACATTTTAACTATGATTTCAATGTACTTAGCCACATTTATAACAGTGGCTAGTGTTATTTCTTTTACAGATTTCTGCTACCTCCAGTTGGAAAAAATGTTCGGTGCATTAATTTATCATATGATGTGTAGGCAGATCTTGTGCAAATTTTTATAATCCCAGGATCCACCTGCGTAACCTAAGATAAATGAACTACGCGGTTGTGTTGAAGTTTGTTCAGTTGAAAATAAAAAATAGTACTATACAGAATATTGAAACATTTCCTCTCATCCCCCAAAAAAATGCTTAACACGACAAAAAACAGTTGAACACCATAAAGAAAATAAAGAATATTGAACAAAATAATACTTTTCAAATCACAAGCTTTTACCAAGAAATAAGGAAAGAGTTAAATTAACTTTGAGTTGATACAAAACTACACCATTGGAAAACTCCCAATTCCTAAAAACATAATATATAGAAAAACCCGCAAATACAAAGAACATGTAACCCTAGGAAAATATGTTACTTGTTCAAGCATAAGTTGACTATTAATTGATATCATCAATCAAACAGAGAAGGAACCCAGTTCAAGGCATAATCATAGCTTATCAGTTAGCACTATACTTGTTTAGAGATATATAAAATCATTAAAAAGGCTCTCAGCCAACACCTTAACCTTTTAGGTTGAATTGGTTATGTACATAGTATTAGAGTCTAACGAGAGGAGTCCTGATCCTTTTTTTTCGGTGAATCATTGTTCATCGTCTTTTTCAATTTTTTTGGATATTGTCTCCTTGTCAGTTTCTGGAGATCTCTTTTGTTCTTGGATCATCTGTGCGTCGTTTTCGAACCATTTTTCTTCGCGAACAATCTTCAGAAAACCTTGACCGTCACTCCTTCGCCATTGACCACCACCGTCTGGTAGCTTTTTCCAGCGAGCCACCTACCGTTGTGCTTGTCTCGACCGTGCGATGCTGTCTATCCAGGTCTCATCCCCAGAAAGTCTCTCACGAGCCCTCACGGGCGTGTCAAACCTTCGCGCGTTGTAATTCATTTGCTGACTCGTGGCGACGTGTGGCAACTCCTTTCCGGCAGGGATCGGTTAGGTTTTTCTCCCCTCTCTGATACAGATTCATTCAATGTTCTTTTTGTCTCTTGTTATTCTACATGGTATCAGAATCTCGTGTTCCGAGTTCGATCCTCGCCGTCCCCTATTTTCTTTATGTAATTTCTACAAGTAGATGTATCATCCACCTTTCAAGCCTAATTGACTCTCTTATGAATGAGCATGTTAAAGATATATAAAACCATTAAAAAGGGCCTCACCTAACAATTTAAGTTTTTGAGTTGAATTTGTTCTTTACAATACTGAAAATAAATAACAAATTAAAACAATTTCTTATGGGAAGACAAGATGTTAGAACTTCATAAATGTAAGCATGAAGTATTAGGCGGCATGTATTTAAGCAACCACTCAGATTTAATGAAAAATAAAGTTGAGCGCATACGCATAAGTCATTACACACTAAGAAGAAGCAAACATAGACTTCATGACTTAAGGGCACTTACAATGTAGATAATAAAATGGACTATTATACACTAAGAAGATAATATTGTTGTCAAGTATTGAAGTTTAAGAATTGATTCACACATCCAACCAAAAAGTAAGCAAAATACCACCAATGCCAACTGATATCCATCAATTAGGAAGCCTTGTTAATTAGATCTGCAGTTTAATTAGGAAGCCATGTTATTTGAATAAAATTAGGAAACTAGGAAAGTTTATTCTTTCATGATCATTATAAATAGGTAGGACTAGATCAAAAGGTATGGATGATTGACTCATTCCATACTAGAAAGAATCGAAGGAAATCTTTTGATAACACGGATTCCTATTTCTCAATGATATCCCACGATCAAGACAATTGGCTGAATCCCGTGAAACCATTTCATAGAAGTTCATTGATATCCTCTTTTTATAAAGCAAATCGACTTCGATTCTTGAATAATCGATATCACTTCTTCTATTGTAACAACAAATTACCTTTTTATGTGGATTATGTGGAAAAGGCCTGTATCAATAATTATGATTTTACGTGTGGACAATTCCTCAATATCTTATTCATTCGCAACAACATTTTTTTCTTTGTGTGACGGTAAAAAAAAACATGCTTTTTTGGAGAGAGGTACTATTTCACCAATCGAGTCACAGGTATCTAACATATTGATACCTAACGATTTTTCGCAAAGTGGTGACGAAGGGTATAACTTGTACAAATATTTCCATTTTCCAATTCGATCCGATCCATTCGTTCGTAGAGCTATTTACTCGATCGCAGACATTTCTGGAACACCTCTAACAGAGGGACAAAGAGTCCATTTTGAAAGAACTTATTGTACAAAATGTACTTCTAAGTAATTGCTCTATAGATCCTATATCTATTTATATGAAGAAGAAATCCTGTAACGGGGGGGATTCTTATTTGTACAAGTGGTACTTCGAACTTGGAACGAGCATGAATAAATTAACGATACTTCTTTATCTTTTGAGTTGTTCTGCCGGATCGGTCGCTCAAGACCTTTGGTCTCTACCCCGACCTGATGAAAAAAATGGGATCATTTCTTATGGGCTCATTGAGAATGATTTTGATCTAGTTCATGGCCTATTAGAAGTAGAGGGCGCTCTGGTGGGATCCTTACGGACAGAAAAAGATTGCAGTCAATTTGCTAATGATCGAGTGACATTGCTTCTTCGGCTCGAACCAAGGAATCCCTTAAATACGATTCAAAATGGATCTTGTTCTATCGTTGATCAAAGATTTCTCTATGAAAAATATGAATCGGAGTTTGAAGAAGGGGAAGGAGTCCTCGACCCCCAACAGATAGAGGAGGATTTATTCAATCACATAGTTTGGGCTCCTAGAATATGGCGCCCTTGGGGCTTTCTATTTGATTGTATCGAAAGGCCCAATGAATTGGGATTTCCCTATTGGGCCGGGTCATTTCGGGGCAAGCAGATCATTTATGATGAAGAGGATGAGCTTCAAGAGAATGATTCGGAGTTCTTGCAGGGTGGAACCGTGCAGTACCAGACACGAGATAGATCTTCCAAAGAACAAGGCTTTTTTGGAATAAGTCAATTCATTTGGGAACCCTCGGATCCACTCTTTTTCCTATTCAAAGATCAGCCTTTTGTCTCTGTGTTTTCACATTTTCTTAACAAAAGTTGTTTGTTTCAATTCTACTTCTCCTCTATACCTAATCCACTTGCATCATAACCAAATTATATTTGTAAAAAATTTATAGAAGTAACAGATATGCCGAAGCTGTTATTCCACATAAGCACATAAATAAGGAATTTTGGAACAGACCTCCGATAATGGTCATTCCTCTAACAACCCGAAGCTGCAAAACATAAAATTAAAGATTTATACCATCTATGGATAATACCCCAAATTCGTATGGTCATTGATCTGAACATTGATCAAGGGAACCAATAAGATAATATCCAATAAGATAAGGGAAAAACTTTTCTCATGTCACATTAGATAAGTTTTCTCTCTTACACACCATTCGATAACTGTGCTATCTTTTTTTTTCTTTTTTTATTTTTTATTTTTTCAGGTGGTGGAACCCACTAATTTGTCTCTATGACATGAGATAACTATCTCCTTTAACATAAGATTAATAAAACCCATAAGATAATATCGTAGATAACTCATTGTGAGCAAACAAAAAGTTAAGATTACCAAGCAAAAGAGAAAAGGCAATAGCAAAGATGCTTTAGCTCTCATCAGGGTTTTAAAATACTAGCCCCTATATTCTCTAGCACCGAAAAAGTAATTGAACCTCCGTCATTATTTAAAACAAGAGCGGAGTTATATTTATAAAATTTTTATTTATTAATTTTGTACTATTCATAATACATATTATAATCTATAAATAAAAAATTTCTGCTATCATTGCAATGGCAACCCGGAGAAGTAAATCAGAATTGCTTAAGCAAATCAGAGAAAATACGAGAGAATTGCAATATGCGCTTTTTACTACTTTTGAGAGATTTGACTCTTACTCACATGTCCCCCTTCAATTATTTTTTATAATGGGTTTTATAATTCTCATTTAACATGAGAATTGAAATCTTACTACACACTCTTCGATTTTCGTGCTGATATGGGTCCTACACATAATTTTTTCTAACATATGGGTCCCACATATTTTTTATCTCTACAACATGATATTTCAATTCTCATGTTACATGAGAATTATAAAACCCTTTGATAATTGTTGAACTTCTTTTCAATGACCATATACTCATTAATGCGGTGTGTCTGTGGGGTAACATTTTGTGGGCCCACTTAGTTCAAAGTGAAACAGAATAATTGGAGATGAACAATTTTGAGGGAGTGAATAATTTTGCTAGGGGGGAAATTTTTAAAGTACAATCGTGGTATTCTTTTTTTGGTGGGAAGCATCAATCAAAAATGGAAAAAGAATGTGAAAGTGAAATAAAAAAAATAAAATAATAATAATTCAAATGACAAAATTTGAATGAAAGTTGTACCTACAAGTGTAGTACCAAAAGTTTGCTCGCTAAGGGAACCTAATGTTGCGTTGGATATTTAAGAATTTTTTAAGCTTTTGCCACGACATCTCTTAGAGTGGCTAAACCATTGTGCTTAAACGACATTTTTCTTATAATGGTTGCTTCTAGAAGCTATGGACGAACACAGATGTATAAATTTATACTGTTAAATGTATGTGTAATATATAATTACTTAGTTTTTTTTAACAAATTCGCATGGTATTTTTTATCTTATTCATTTGAAATTACACTTTTATTAATATGAAATATTTTGCCCAAGTATAGAATAAAATGAAACCATATTAAACTCTTACGATTTTAAATTTTAACCAAATAAACTAATTTGTTTAAAAGTGTGATATGGGGTACTTGACTTACGGCACATTGAATTTGAATGCAATTAAAAAGCTAGCAGTGACAAGAAAAGAAAACAGAGGGTTAATGTCAATGTCTAATTAATCGGATTTTAACCGATAGAATTTTTTTTTTAAAAAAATTATATATAAAATTAGGTACGTACATGCTTTTATAAGACCATTCACCATTTAACAAAAAAAGGAAAAAACATTAATCAGTAACTATAATTTTATTTTTTTGGTAAACAACTATAAATTAACTTAATTGCGTATTGATTTTTAAACAAATAATGAAATAAACCAGTCATTATATTTCAATTTATTCCATCCACTCCTCTTTTCATATACTCAGTAAACAGATTATGCTAATTTTATGAGTTTTGACATAATAACCATTTGTGTTGCATATAAGTTGTGGATATTTATATTGGTGTTGTTAAATTTTAACAGAACACGAATAGGAATCGCTAACTCGAATTATCATCCTTACATACTATTGAATAAATAATTATTAATTACATTATATAGTTATATTTTAAAATAATTATAAAAGTACCATATAATAAAAAAAAAATTGTTTAACGAGTTAGTAATTTGACAGGAAAATACTGAAAAAAAGAAGAGATGTAGCCTCTAGGTAATTGCCAAGTAATGAATAATTAATTAATTATCAGCACAAAGAGTGGAAGAATTATTAGAAAGATTTACTAACAATCATTGGTTCAAGTGGAATGGAGAAAATAGTTTTGAAAGAGTCCTAGACCAAACAATATTTGAACTAAATTAGTTGGATTAGTTAGATAATCAATAAATTCGTAATTTATATAAAAAAAATAGGTAGATATAAATCATCATGCGCAAGGTGCCAGAGAGACCACATGGCCTGTGTAGGGAATTTCAACGTTTCCTATAAACATCCACACAGATCCTGCACAAAGAGAAAGCGATGAATAGTTAGCTTTTCATGAAGATGCAAAATATCACAAAAGAAGGGCTAGCTCCATAATGATGAAAATCTACCTTCCTTTATTGGATTAAATCAACAAACTAAACTAACTTAATTACTTAATTGAGTTAAACATTCACCTTTGATACATATTCACCCCTTTATAATAAATTTAAGTCTTTATTCAATAAGATAATTCCTTTACATATTTTTTTTCTTTCATAACTATGTGTGTGTCTATATATATATATATATATATATATATATATATATATATATATATATATATATATATATATATATATTTATTGCGTAAAACATAACTATGTATATTTTTTAGCTAATATCACTTGTTTTTCCTTAATTTTTCTCTCTCACTTTTAACCATTTTTTTTTTTATCTAAAATTCTGAACTTCTATAAACAAAACTATATTTTTAATTAACTCTTCAATTAAACAACATTTCTCAATTTAATTAGCATTCATTCAGATTTATGATTTTCATAAATCTGAATGAATGCTAAGAATATGAAGAAAAAAAAAGTTTGCTTAAAATATTATTGGCAAGCTAAATATATAAACAAAAGGAATTGCTATATTGGGGCCTGTACCCTTTTGTCCACCAAAAAAGAAAAGGAATTGCTATATATAATTTTACGAGCATATATAAATAGGGTTTTATAAGAGTTATATTGTAGGAAAATAGATTGTGTAATGTTATAGAGATTCGTTTTACGTACCGTAATTTTCTTTTTTTCTTTTTTCTTCAAAAAGTGTGGGTCCCACAAAATATTGTATGTGTAGGAAAATTTGTTATATCGTGTTAAATGACAAATGCAAACCCCATATAAATATAGAGTTCACTTTTTCTAAAGTGAATGTAGATAGCTTATCTACATTGAGCTCAAAACGACGTCGTTTTGAGGCAGAAATCAAAATATTTTTGTAATTATAGTTTATTTTAGAGTTATAATAGTCTTTTTTATTATAATTTTTTAATTTTCTAATCCAAAACGATGTCATTTGGGAGTGAATGTAGATAACTTATCTACGTTTACTTTAGAAACATTAAAGCCATAAATATGACTATAATTCATTCCGTACATGGGCAAATCAAGTGAAACTTGACTATGATTGTAGATAAATCATAAACAGAAAAACGCGATAATATCGTGGATAATTGTTTTTTATTTAAATATAATTATTCCTATTTATAAATGCTAAAAATATAAGGATTTATCATTTCTTTTTGTCACACGAGTTAAATTTATCTATAATAATTTCAAAACTACATTATTTTAAGAGTTGAGGAAATTAATTAAGGGTATTTTAATAAAATTAATATGACAAAGAAACAAATAAAATTCCTAAATATCATTCATTTATTCTCCCAATCCCTTAAATGACGTAATTTTTAGATTGCCGAAAATAAATTTAGAAACATTTTCCCCAAATTATAAATGGATAAACAATATTATTTTAGTCTAATTTTATTTATTCAGATCTAATTAGTCCTATTTATGAATGTATGCACAATAAAGTGCATGAATTCAGTGGTAGTTTAGAGTTGTAAAATATTACGATTGAAATAAAAATTGAACTATCTCAAACATTGAATATTACTCACCGTGTCACGTTGTTTCATAAATTTATATATTAAATCAAAATATATTTATTTAACAATAATTAATTTTTCGATCATAGTTTCTTTCATTATTCTTCATTTTATTCAAGAATAATATATATTAGGCTATTTTCTTTTTTCAACTTTAAATTTAAATTCTTTTTTGATAAATTATGTTTTTAATGCACAATATATTCACTTCTTTAACAATTAAAAAAATAAAATAAAACAACATTCAAAGCTATTATACACTTTCCCGTATATCCCAATTTCTGGCTTCAGGGTGATAAGATTAATAGTAGCACAGAAACAACATATTGGCGATAACGAAATGAGTACATCAAAAAATGTGTGAACTGAACGTGATTACATACACATGCACAATCTTATTTTTCAACATGATTGATTGAGACAATGACACTCACTACTTGTGTTGCTTCCGGGCTAAGGTTAATGGTTGTCTCATTCTTTGGCTGTTTTATTTATCACATAGCTTGAATGGAATATGTAGTTACGTATATGTACTATTTGACTGGTCCATGATTGTGGTCCTTCTCCTTTTAAGCAAACTCTCTATCTTAATAGATGCGGTTTTTATTATATTCTCTCCTCTTAAAGTTTTATTTATCATCTTCCTCAACCTTGTTACCCGATGACATCATAGATTGATTATGTGACCGCATATATCCAATCCTGCAATATTTTTCAGATTCTCTCTTGCTTAAGAAGACATTATTATGTCATAGCTACATCATTTTTTGGTGCATTGATCCATTTCTAAATTTGGCAGAATATTGCAGCAATCATATTGTAATTCTAGACACTGAGATTCTCTAAAGTACTACGATGTGTTCTTTCTAAATATAGTATGAAATTCATAATTAGTGATGAACAATAAAAAATATATATTTATATAATAAATCATCACAATGATCTTATTACATGTTTAATTCTGCAAAATATATTTCTATTTAAAAAAAACTCAAATCCTGTTTTTTTTTTTCATGTTCCTGAACTTGTTATTTTTCATGAATTTATCACTTTTTTAGTTTTATATTCTAAAAAAAAAAAAAAAACAATCGAATATGTACACGCCAAAAAAATAACTTTCAAGCCAAGAATTATTGTTCTAGTAGCGACTCAGCTGGATCTCAAGATTTGACTTTTCCAAAAAAAATGAATATCATTTTACCAATCGTAATTCTTGGTAAAGATGGAGAAGCTCAAACCTAAAATTGAAGTAAGTGGGCCCTTTAGGCTCTTATAGGGAGTGACTTCGGGTACAACCATTTTTTTCATTCCCATATTGAGACCTTTAATATGAATAAGTTACTTTTCATTTCAACCAATAGTTATTGATAATTATGTTAATTTTTTACACTATCAATAATATTTTAATTTAATCTATGTTACGTAATTTTGTTTATATATAAACAAATAGACCAGCTTAAGTAGTTTGATAAGATTCAAATTTCATATTTTCCAAATAAGCTAGATCAACACAATAAGAATTAATAAGTCGTCCTTCTTGTGATAATTAAAGGAAATTTTCATCCACGATCTTTACACTCTTTATAATTAAAAAGAAATTCCCAAATAAGTTAAGTAACACTTTTATTACTTGAATTATATTAAACATAATATACTCATTTTTACTTATGCATGTAAAGAGTCAGTGCTGTCTTATTTTATGTTATCATTTTTAGTTATGTATTTATATTAGGAAAAAAGTTTCTGATGTTAATTTAGATAATTTTGTCTAATGTTCATCAAAACGACGTCATCAAAATGACGTCATTTTGAAGTTGAAAAATTAAAAAATTAGAATGATAAAGACTATATATTATAACCCTGAAATAAATTAAAATTATAAAGATATCATGATTTCCATCTCAAAACGACGTCGTTTCGATGAACATTAGATAAAGTTATTTAAAGTAACTTTAGAAAAAACAAACCATTTATATTATCACAAAAATTTAAATTTTAATAATAATTATAGAAAAATGATTTTACTCATATTACAATATAAAAAAAAACTATACGATCACGCACCAATTTGGATGAGCTTTTATTTTCGCAAAAGTTGTTTTTTTTAAGAAAAAAACACTTCTTACTATAGAGTTCATTTGAACGTCTGCTTTAAAGAAAAATAAAACAAAAAAAATTTGAAAACCTACTTCTTCTTTTTTGTAAACTAAAAATTTGTTTCTGGCTATCAAAAAAAAATTGTTTCTAAAAAATGCAAAAGTCTAAAGCGGACTTTTTTTTAAGCTAAATATTTTTTAAAAAATGTAAATAATTAGTTTTTATAAAAGTATTTTTAAAATAAACAAGACATAAATTTTTTTTTTTACAAAGTCATCCAAACGGCCCTATGTCCCATCAACATTAAACCTCATTTTCAAATATCACATAACAATAATTGTCTGTATGCAACCGCGACTAGAGGTGGCAAAGCGGGCTGCCCGCCCCGCCCCGCCAAAAGCTCGTCAAAAAGCGGGCTGGCTCGCCCCGCCCCGCCGTTGAAGGTGGGCTAGATATCTCTGCCCGTCCCGCCCCGTTTGGGCGGGCTGCCCACCAAGCCCGTCACATTTTACACTAAAATTATAAATAAAAAAAAATCAGCCCGGGTTGGCTGGCGGGCTTGGCGGGACGGACAACGAGTTTAGAAAACTCAGCCCGCCCACCTCATTTGGCGGGCGGAGCGGGCCGACCCGGCGGGCTCGGCCCATTTTTCCAGCTCTAACCGCGACCATGCCTCGCTTCCCTTTATATTAACTCTGCTTGACACTTTCGAAAAATGCAAGGACAAGTGCACGAAAACTTGAAACGACGTGGCTCCAATGGCTTTATTGAACGTGTTTGATTAACAATCCCGTATATATGTGCTAAGAAGCTTCGCGCTATTTAATTATTAATTTTTAATAGAATTAGCTTATGATCACTTTCACCGCATAAGCTCTAATCCAATGGTTACGGAGGCTTATCATGCAAAACAATTATTTGACTTAAAAGCGAATTTATTAACTGAAACTATATTATTGATTTTATAATATATTTCTCTCTAATAAGGGTTTGTTTTTTCTGCAGTAAGTTAATACGACATCATTTTAAGGTGGAAATTATGGTATTTTTATAATTTTAATTTATTTCAGGATTATAATAGTCTTTATATTTATAATTTTTTAAGATTTCAATACCAAAACGACGTTGTTTTGGAAATAAATACAGATAACTTATCTGCATTAATTGCAAAATATTTTCCCCCTCCAACAATCATCTCAGCAAAACAAATGCAATTATCATTCTTCATTACATTGAAACGAAGAAATAGAAATTACAAAGACTTTTTATTTTTAAAACATTGAATAAAGATTTAAAAGTTACAACAATATATATATATATATATATACACACACATATATATATATATATATATATATGAGCTTATCATTTCTCAAGCTGCTTGAGATAATGTTATCTCCGGCTACTAAATCATAACCGTACAAAAATGGATCAATGGTGATAAAGGAAGAGAGAGAAAAAGGGAATCATAACCATTCAAAGATGAGTCAATTAATATAAGGAAATAAATAAATAAAACGACGTAGTTTTGGGGTGGCCGGAGATAACATTGTCTCAAGCAACTTGAGAAATCTTTTTCCCTATATATATATATAATATATATATATATATATATATATATATATATATATATATATATATTAATCTTCTCTCAAGTCTCTTAGAAGGATGAAATTGTTACGTTATTGAATTATTGATTACAAGAGAAATTATTAGAGAGGAGGTAATTAAGAGAGAGTTAGAGAAGATTTACGATTACATTAACATGGGATCCATACACTGATTATTCCACATTTGAGGTCCATTACTATCCATCAAACATGGACTCAACCTAAACATGAGAATGCAAAATTCCATTTGACTTAGAGCACCATCTCCATCCAAATCACCTTCCATTAACATGTACACGAGCTCGTCGTCCCTCACCTCCAAACCCAGTAAGAAACAGTTCATCTTCAAACTCTCGAACGTGATAAGACCCTTGTTCACATCCATCAACAAACGAAACCCGTTGCAGAGTTCCCCAATAAACCCTTCTGCACCTAAGCGTGCAATCATGGATGGGAAGTAGTCCTCGAAGTCTAAACCATAATCTAATTCCATCGTTGAATTAATGAAATTAAACTTCAAGTAGTTGTGAAGAGGATATTGGTAGCTTGTGATAGAAGGGTATTGCGTGATGAGTGTACTATATATGGTGCAGAAACAGAAGCATCCAACGAAAAAGATAATGAGTGGTAAATTAAATAGTAACATGATATTTGCACAATCAATCAAATTAAATGATTTACAAAAATGTCACATATTATTATTTAAGTTTTTGAATTTTTTTTATATTAATTACTATATATATATATATATATGTTTACTGTATCAATCATAATTATCTGTTTTTGAAATGGGTGGGGCCCTCGTATATCTCCATAAACTTTAATTCTTTGAGGCGACTGAATTAATTCCAAATCGAAACTTAATCACAATTAAAACTAAAATGTTTCTGCAGTTGCAGATAAATTATCTGCATTTATTTTCAAAACGACGTCGTTTTGATATTGAAATCTTGAAAAATTATAAATATAAAGACTATTATAACCCTGAAATAAATTAAAATTACATAAACATTATGATTTCTGTTCCAAAACGACGTCGTATTAGACTTGCTGCAGATAACTTATCTGCAGTAACTGCAGAAAAAGCGAACCCTAAAATTTTTCATCTTTTTCCAAAATGAATTTGATAGGAATTAAATTATTTGTCGTCGCTCAATTAAATATGACGTTTATGTTTTTGTAGCGATGCAACTTCTGCTTTCGTTTTCACTGGGTTATTGTGGAGCCTTCTCTTTCGTGGAAGTTGCGCTATCTCTTTTGTACTCGTCACCTATAAGTACGCATTATCGTGCTAATTTAACTTTTTTTTATAACTTTTCTATGAGCAGTTCAGTACTATTTACTAGTTAGTATGTATTTATTTAATGAGAAGGTTCCACATTGTGTTTTCTTTGATGTGACTATGCACGTGTTTATTGAACATATGCAAATTTATTACCACGATTTATGAGAAGGAAAAATCAAGAAGGAGAAACTTTTTTTAATTTAGGTATTTCCTAACTCATAGTTAAAGACATATCTTTTTGAGATATAGAGATTCATGAAATAAATTTTTCCTTTATTAATAAAGTATTTTCCGTACACACAGTCATGAATCGAATTTTTGTAAGTATATTTAAGAAACTCAGCTATCTATCAGCTAGATCGGACTTTATTGATAACAACGTTTTCTGCTTTTATATATGTGTACTGTTAAAAAAATACATACAACAAAAACACATATATATAAGAGTAATGCTATACACATATAAATGGGACAATCTTGCCACTTTTTTGGCAAAAATTTACCGAATTGCAACGTCAAGAAATTTTTTTGCCTGAATACTACATCACCAAACCCGCTGCACTGTGCAGAGAGATTACATGGCACCATGTCAGCAAGTTTAAGGCCATGTAATCTCGCTGCACAGTGCAACAAGATTACGTGAGAGAGCCTAATTCGCTGTATTGTGCAACATTTTATGCGGCGCCAATAACAATTTAACATGTGGATTAAAAGGACGAATAAATGCTGATTTATTTTTTATTTTCTTTTAGAAAAATATAATAAACAATAGAGACGATATAGTGTCCATGGAAAAACGATAAAGACGAATTAATGTCCAATAAATACTGATTTATTTTTTATTTATTTTTTTGAAAATATAATATACAATAAAGACGATGGAGTGTCCATGATAAAACGATAAAGAAGAATTAATGTCCAATAAATATTGATTTGTTTTTTGTTTCATTTTTAAAAAATATAATACACAATAAAGACAATGAGTGCCCATGGAAAAACGATAAAGACGATTTAATATCCTATAAATGTTGATTTATTTTTTGTTTTCTTTTTGGAAAATATAATACATGATAAAGACGATGGAGTATGCATGGAAAAATGATAAAGATGATTTAATGTCCAATAAATGTTGATTAATTTTTTGTTTTCTTTTTGGAAAATATAATACACAATACAGATGATGGAGTGTCAAATAGAGTATCCATGAGAAAATGATAAAGACGATTTAATGTTGAATAAATGCTGATTTTTTTATTGGTTCTCTCAATTCATGTGTTAAATTGTTACTGGCGTCACATAAAATGTTGTACAATGTAGCGAATTAGGCCCTGTCACGTAATCTCACTACATAATGCAACATAATCTTGTTGTACAGTGCAGTGCAACAAATTTAATGACGTGATATTTTGATAAAAAAATTTCTTAACAATCTAATAAATTTTTGCCAAAAAGTTAGCAAAAGGGTCGTTCTTCCCGTATAATTTCCATATATGCACGTACGTTCATTGAATGCAGCAAATTTTTATCTTTCGTTTTAACGAACATTAGTACATCACTCTATGGAGTCCCGTGCTTCCTACTTCCTAGGACAAGAGAGGAGTGATGTCATGCTAGCTAGACAATACTATCTGTCGCAGTTGCAGCAATTTGGTTGATAATAAAGATTCTCTTTCGAAAAAAAGAAAAAAGAATCTCTTATATTGTTATCCAAAAAAGAAAGAAAAATATTCTCTTATATATTAATTCTCTGCTCACCTAAATATTATCAAATTGAGTACAGTCTGTTACTTGAGGGATTAGTGTACTATGCGTTGATTTTCATCTCAAACGAATCAATATTACTTACTACGGTCTACGAGCAAACTAAAGTGTGTGTGTATTACCAGCTGGTATACATTAATTTGCAACGGAGTCTCAGCTTAAGGGGTAAGATTGGCTCCCTCTCGTTGTCCCTTAAACTGTTATAACTAGAATGGATGGAGATTAATGTTCAAATCTAGACCAGAATATGATCTATCAAACTCTCAGTTAGGAGATAAGTGTTACACATATAATATATAAAATTACTGTTGTAGCCTTTGCTTAAATTTTTTGGGTTGAACATTGATATTTTATATGATATCCAAGTCTATACATTATACCAGCAAACACATGGAACAATTAGTAGTGTTTGTTCCAACCTAAACAGTGATCTTGAATTTAAGTCATAAATATATAATTGTGTTAAAAACTTGATAGGAAGAGATTTATCGTCGACCTTCTGGTGTGTTATCCATGTTTAAGTCTATGCATTATTAATGTTTAAGTCTACTGACTTTTGTGTAATGGAGTGTGTTAAAGATATAATATATAAAATTATGGGTTTCAATTTTTTTTATGTAGTAAGATAAAAAATTTCATGCTATAGACACATCTTGTACATGGCCTACATTTATTAAAAACAAAACGAAAAAAGAAAAAGAAAATATTGCACGAAAATCAAAGAGTCACTATTAAAGAAAACAATTCTCTTTTTTTTTTGAGTTACCCAACCCTAATTATCTCTTTGAGACGAGTTGGCTCCCTCCGGTATCCCCACGAGCTTCGACTCTTTGAGCTGGCTATGGGACTAATCCGTAGTGCGGGGGAACAGTGATAGCTAAAGGTTCAGCCCCCTCCCCAAGAATGCATTCAGCGGGAATCGAACACATATCCAACCCCACTAACTCAGCGCCAAGTTACCAACTGAGCTGCACCCATTGGGTAAGAAAACAATTCTCTTATTATATGAGAAAATATTTTTTTCCTAAAATTATTGATGTAATCTTCACTCAAAATTTAAGTTTTTTAAGTTAAATTAATTTTTTCAAATCAAGCAAATTAATAATATCACATTATATATATATATATATATATATATATATATATATATATATATATATATATTGAACGAATCAAGGGATGAATGATAAAAAAATTATAATATATATGGGGAATCATCAAGAAGTAAAAACTAATGAAGAAGAATAGAAAAATAATAATAGCCACTGTTAATTTTATTTTACGCTTGAGATCTGTTTTGGCTAGCCCAATTGGCTGACCATATGAAAAGCCCATGCCTAAGGACTAGCCAATGACACTCCCTAGAGAGGCAGGTATCAGCCTCATACCTCATCTCCCTTCTTTCCCATATACAGGCAGTCATTGTACACTGACAATAGCTGTCATATATCTTGCACAAGCCAGACAGGTTATGATGGCTAAGGCTGTCCCATTCTCACTTACCCCTTTTCCACACAAGCAAGGTCAAACCTCACCTATAAATACCTCCTTTTTTGTAATAAAATAAATAAATACCTCCTTCCATACATCAAAACACACACATTGTTTTATCACCTTCATGAACTGTTACTCTGTTTATTTGAAGAGTCATTATCGTCGTCAGACACACCCCCATTATTACACTACACCTGAGAAGCTCCGTAGGGGCCTTGGTCTATACCTTTGTCACTAAGAGCACCTTATCTAAATACATATCCAATTCTCTTGATCATCTAATAACTCAAGGCTTTTTTTTTGGATAATTAAAGCTCAAGTTTAATATGAATGTCGTGGAAAATACAAAATTAAATAACAACTAAAAGCATGTTTATTTATTTATTCATATAAATTTTTATCCTTTTAAATGATATAACTTTGTGTCATTTTAAATCATAACCGTTGATTTTCGTCAATCAATGATTATAATTTATTGAGAATTACTAATTAATTAATAAGTTTGACCCAATAAATTATAATTATTGATTGACGAAAATTAACTATTAGAATCTAAAATAACATAAAGTTATATACTTTAAAAGGAAAAACACTTTTTAAAAACACTTTTTACACGTGAAAGTGAAAATACTCTACAACGAGAGGTTGAATTATTTATTAAAAACACTTTTACGGTTTTACCAATATTTTTAAGAATCACATGATTTTCGTGAAAATAAAATCATTTTAAGCACCAACCAAATGTTATTTTCAGGTAAAACTTTATTTTCCTTTAAGGAGTGTTTGGTAGGTGATTTCTGGTGGGATAGCTGGGTAAGTGAGAGTGGGATATCATGTAAACCATGTTTGGTAGACAGTTAATAAAATTAAAACCAGGGAAGCATTTTACCCATGCAAATAAGAGTTGTGTGTAAATGGATGTCAAAAACACTGTTTGCAAAAACCACCTCGGAGGTGATATTTGGGGAAGAATGGGGAAGTGAAAAATTTGGGGCGATGTTGTAGAGTGAAATGCCCCTCATCTCATCTATCAAGCTTGATCTGTATTTTGCTCAACTACCCCACAAGATCGACTCTCGTTCTCTACAGATCTGTATTTGGTTTCTCTTTTGCTGTTTTGTCTGCGTTGTTTCTCATCAACCATGTCCATTATGACATCAAAGCCTCTCTTTTTGACCTCTACGCTTTATGGTTATGCAACTATTAAAAGTTTGGTCCGTATGTAATTATCTCTGGTTCCCTGCAACTTATTGGCTACAAAGCTTATGAAGAGTTGTGTTGCATCTTAGTTGCATCTATTACAAAGAACAGAACTCATTTTAGTCGAGGAACATCTAACCCCGAGATTGAATGACTCATATTTTAGTCGAGGACTCGAGGGTTATTTTTTTTTTTTTCAGATTCAAAATTTAAAATGCCCATTTTGGTAATTTACACCAATTATCCCATCAATATATATTTTGTAATAATCCCATCAATATATTATTTTTAACCAAACATAGGCTTTGGAAACTTACGTCAATTTATCCGGTAATATTTCAGTCTATCAAACTATTTTTTTTTTAACTTTCCTACCAAACTCACTTTACCACTATATTACTAGTAAAAGGATTTTCTTAGTAAAAAAAAAATTTCTCCTCTACCAAACACCTCCTTAATGTTGAGAGTTTTCGGGCGCCTTCGATGCCTTTGCTTCCTCTTAGGTGGTATTTGGTACCAAAATTATTTGTAAAAGACCGGAAAAATAGCTTGGGTAAATTGAAATGCAATGTTTGGTAGTAAAAAAAAAATGAAAATTATTCCAGAATTTTTTTTTCCTGCATGTCGATATATTATGTAAATCATGATGCAAATACCAGCGCTCAAATACCACAGATTTGTTGGTATTGTTCTTTTTCCGAGAAAGAGGAAAATAAACTGCGAAACTTTATACCAAATAAACCCAGAGGTTTGTGAAGTTTATGAAGAGATAGAACAACAATAACTATGGTGTGAGGTTTGTTTTAGAAATAGAACCGCAATAACTTTGTTTCAGAACCACGATACTCAGTGAGATTTATGAAGGTGAAGTTATTTTTGTAAAATAATTTCATATTCTCGTTAATATTTTATAATTGTTGAGAAATATAGTCCACATTAGTTGTATTGACAACTAACGTGAGGTTTATAAAGTTTTGGGCACTCCCACCCTTTGAGCTAGTTTTTGTAGTGGTGACCTCAAGGTTCTTAACATGGTATCAGAGCGTTCGAAATCTCACCGCCTCTCACTTTCTTTGTAGTGGAATTTCCACATGTATGTGGGCTTGTATGTTGTCCACTCTTCAAGCCCAGTGGGCTCTCGTGTGAAGGGACGTGTTGAGAAATATAGTCCCACATTAGTTGTATGAGCAACTAATGTGAGATTTATAACTTTTGAGATGGTGACTTCACGGTTCTTAACAATAATTAATCAAATATATACTCAGTAAACTTAATCAAATAATTTTGAAAAAAATAAATTTCTTACATTATTTCCAAAAATCATAATTCTTACATAAAGAAAATATTCTTCTCTACTAAACGCTCAAACGCTCTCTTAATGTTAGTATGTTACGTATACCTCCAATCGGACAAGAGGATAAGGTATGCACTGCTCACAACTTGTCTTGTGGCTGAAAAATTCACGACCACTGCAAGAGTCTTCTTCCTTATTATTGAAGTAATTGAATTTCAGTTGAGATGCAGCCATGAATATGCTAAGTACGAATCCGAGGCTGAGGGTGACAAATTGTATTAAAATCTTTGATGTGATAACAATTTCAAATTGATCAATCACAGTGGTCATATCAATGTATAGTTTATGTCTGACTGCTTTTAAATTTTGGAAGTATATCTCAGACAAGTGGAAACTTCAATGCAACTTCCTCCTTTTTGCTTCCATTGCCAGTAAAATTGGACAGGTTTAATTTCCGTGCATCCTAAATTCTTTCAAATATATCACACGGCCTTTCAATAATTGAATATGGAATTTCTTATATCTTATTTTATATAATTATATTATCAGTAAGATTATACTTACAATTTATTTTCATTTATAATTTTTTACAATCATATTTTAACAATTAATTATCTTCAATCAACAGTTTTCATTGATTACGAATTAATAATTAATTAATAAGTTTGATTTGTGAAAATAATAATCATTGATTAGCTAAAATCAACGGTTAAGATATGATTATAAGAGATTATAAATAAAAATAAGTTGTAAGTATAACCTTCCTCTTATATTATATAAGAGAATTTTAATTATATTAAGATGAATGATAAAAAAATGAGAGAAAATAATATTAAGCCAAAAAATTATAAAATTATTACTGTTAATTTATTTATTAATAATTAACATTCTTTCATATAATATAATTATATTAAATAACATGGGTTTGTTTTTTCTGATGTTACTTTAGATAACTTTATCTAATGTTCATCAAAACGACGTCGTTTTGGGATAGAAATCATGGTATTTTTGTAATTTTAATTTATTTCAGGGTTATAATAGTCTTTATCACTCTAATTTTTTAATTTTTCAACCCCAAAACGACGTCATTTCGATGAACATTAGATAAAGTTATCTAAAGTAACATCGGAAACTTTTTTCCCAAATAACATATGAGAAAATTATTTCTTGGAGAAATAATCTTTATCACGAAATTCTTTGAGTGGACTAGATTTCTATCATAGTGTGACCGTATGAATGATTACATGAAGAACAACTTTAATCATCCAACGAATCCAACTGCTTTTATCCTTTTCCAGAAAGATTTGATTAAAGAATCTAAGGACAAGGGAATATGTTGGATACTTTGCGTTCGACATGCTGCTTGTGTTTTTGGGTGAAGAAAACACAAATCAAAATGATCTGGATCCTCTAATGTAAAAAATCACATGACCATGTCATGTGGGAAATCATAACCATACAAAGGTAGATCAACGGTAATAAAAGAGGAGAGAGAAAATATATTAAAATAGGTAATTACAAAATCATAACCGTTGATTTACTTTTGTAAGTGCAAAGAGTTGCAAACTTCTAGCGCGTGTGTTTAGGGAAAGCTCCATTTTCTTCCTTGTTTGTTTTATTGATCAAATTAATTCTTTTTAGTAGCCAAAAAAATGTATTAATTACGTTACACATTGGAAAAAATTTAAATTAAACTTAATTTCACTAAACATGGGTATTAGATTTTTTTATGCAACAATTTATGATTTTATGTAATTTTTTTTAGTCAAAATATAAATCCTGTAAATGATGCAAAAACCATGTAGTAAAGCTAGTATCACTGTATTATATAGTTGAATTTTAGCCAATTTGAAGCACAGATGTGTTGTGCACTGATAATGGCAACTTCGGGGACCCTGATTTTCTAACATGCTTCCAACTTACGCATGCACGTTCTCTTAGACCCTGTCGGAATTTTTTTATTTTTTTTTTATTTTGATATATGAAGAATTCTGTCGGAAATTAAATATGGCAAAAAAAATTAAAATATTACTATTTTAATAAATAATTAGGAATACATAGTTGTTTCGAAACTATCTACGGATCTACTGCACTCATTCACATCCAAATTAGGCGTGACTATTCACGCCCAAATTAAGCGTGACACCTAAGGCATTCACGCCTAATTTAGGTGTGAATCATCTGGTGTTGACACGTGGCAAAAAAAAGTTAACTTACGAACCGTAAAACTTTGGAAAGCCATAACTTTTGACTCGGGTATCTGAATGAATTAATTCTTTTTTTGATTCCACATAACATTTTGAGATTTACGCAATGACATCTCATTTGATATATTTTATCTCTCACAAACACAATTCAAATTTGCAATAATTGTATTATATAATGTATTACCAAAAACATTTAAAAAATTATTATTAATAAGAAAAACAAAATAAAGATTAAATTTGTGATTTAAACTCAAAAATCAATTTGAAAAATCTGTATTAATAAAGAAAATAATTAAATAAATATTCTAAACACTTGGTAGAATATAATATAAATCTGTATATATTTTAATAATTAAATAAATAACCTTGTACACTATTTCTTTTCAAACACTTGGTAGAAGTATATATTTTAATATGACATTAAGTATCCTTATTTATAGATATGTTAATTCACTTTGGTGCCATCTTTATAGTTTCATTGTTGTAAATTTTAATTGTGTTTATGAGAGATAAAATATATCAAATGAGATGTCATTGCGTAGATCTCGAAATATTATGTGGAATCAAAAAAAGAATTACCTCATTTGGATACCCGAGTCAAAAGTTATGGCCTTATAAAGTTTTACGGTTAAACTATTAATTTTTTGTGCTACGTGTCAACACCAGACGAGTCACGCCTAATTTAGGCGTGAATGCCTTGGGAGTCACGCTTAACTTAGGCGTGAATACTCAAGCATAATTTGGGCGTGAATGAGTGCAATAGATTCGTATATAGATTCGAAACAGCAACTTATTCGTAATTATTTATTAAAATAGTAATATTTTAATTTTTTTTTGCCAATTAAATATAGCTATAACATGATCAGAATCTATTTTCTTCAGATTGTGATGTTAAACAGGAACAACGACCATTTTGTCACGCCTGGCCAAAAAAATTACCAGACTGCCACGACAATAGTAAATTTTTCCAGAATGCCACGCGGAATAATTCGCTACACTGTGTAGCGAAATATGCTTGCAAATAATTCACTACACAGTGTAGCGAATTATGCTACGTCAGAACGCACAGTCAGCAAGAATGACACGTGTCAAGCAGGTAGTAATTCGCCACACTGTGTAGCAAATTATGTTCGCGAATGTTTTTTGACACGTGGCACACTTTCGCAGGAAAAAGCTGCGTGTCATAATTCGCTACCACTTGTAGCGTATTTGGTCTGCAATATGACCACGTGTCACGAAATTATTGGCTACGAAATTCGCTACCAGTGGTAGCAAATTATGACACGTGACAGTTGTAAAAACCCGCACCGTTAATTAAGGAAGTTAATTAATTAATTGTGTGAAATTAGGAAATAATTTCATAATTGACCCTAATAATTATGATAAGTCTTAAATAATATTGGTAAGTGATTTATAATGCTGAAAGTCGCTTTTCTGATGAAAAGTGTAGATACCGGTTCTGCTACTCGGTATAAATGCGTACCGATGAAGTATCCTGGAAAATTATAATAAGTGTGTATATGTCACTAGAATAATATATAGGACTTGTATAACAAGTTTCAAGTTAAAATAATGAGAACTGGTGCCAGAACTGATACTTGCTATGGAAAAGCACGTACCGGAAATGTGCTGCGAAAAATAAAATAAAAATATGACAAATCTCAAAAAAATGAGTAGGTTCAGAATCCTAAGTTTGGGATTAAAATTCTAAGCGTAGCATTTAGCGCTAATACAATGCGATTAAAACTTAAGTGAGTATAAATAGGCTTGGGCACAAAGCCCTAGGTCATAAACCTTCAGCCTCTACGTGAAGTTTCTGAAGGGAGCTGCTGCCACCCTCTTCAATTTCCTTCCTTGCATGAGAAACTCCCCAAGTAACCCCTTTTCTTTGGTTTCTTCATCTTTAAACAAGTAAACACTTAAGTGTGAGCATTGGTGAGTGAGAAAGGAGCCATCTTCTGAGTTGTGGGTGTTGTGAGTGTGTTGGGAAGGGACTGACTTCTTGGTGTGTGTGTTGTGAAAGCCTTTGTCTTGGTGTTTTGAGCTCCAAGGAGTGACCTTTGAAGAGAAAGAACCACTCTTGACCACCATTTTCGTGGGTTGTGTTTAGCCTGACTTTGGAAGATTCAAGTGAGCTCCAAGAGCATCATCTTTTTCTGTTTTGAAGCATTAGGTATGTTCTTGAACCTTTGATCATGAGTTTTATGGTTAAAGCTTGAGTCTTGGCATGCTAATGAGTTAAATGGGTAACCAACCAGTATATGAACCTAAATGGGCTTAAAGACGCATGCTTTAACGTTTAGAAGTGTTAAAAATGGGACCTTGGAAGTGATATCTCGCGAAATGCAGAAACTGCATTCTATTGTGAAATATCCGGATATGATATCCGGATATGGGGTCTAGTGATATCCGAATATGGATATCCGGATATGATATCCGGGTATGCATATCCGGATATGATATCCGGATATGCATATCCGGATATGTCCCTGACATATATCCGGATATTCTGGAAATTTCGAGACAGTGTCTATACTGTTCATACAGAACCGTGTTTGAGGTTTGTAGATCCTAGATTGATTAAGTTGAACTTCTGTAATGATTAATCTAAGTCAGAATCTAAGTGATTAAGGGCTTATGGCTTTGTGAGAAACCTAAAGACATGAAACGTAAAGGAAAGACGTTGTTTTGTGTCTTATGCTTGTTGAGTATGTTTATTGATATGATGCTGGTCCAAAACAGATTGTGATTCTGCTGTGTGTGGACCTTAAGCTTGTGTGGACTCTTGGCTTGGATTGTTAGCTTGCAAGGTAAGCTTTCGTGTCCTCGGTTTAGCCATTGTGTGGTTCCACCATACTCCATGGGGGAATGATTTATATGCATGATGTGTTTACATGCTTTGATAATTGAAAATGTTGTTGAGCTATATGTGCAATTGCTTATAATATGTATGTTTTGTTCCACTTAAACTGTTAGCCTGAGTATGTGGCGTCATACAGGACGGTGACACTGTGGGTGGGTGCAAGTGGCGTCTTGCATTACTGTGGGTAATAGACGTATTCCTGCATTTCTCTGGCCAGTAAATTAGTTATAACACACATGACATAATTATCTGCTGCATTGCACTATTTTGGAACTTATATTGTTTAACTGTTTTTGGAACTTATATTGCACATGTAAGTGAGCTTGGGGTGGAAGATCCTTGAGGACCCCTTGTCTTACTGAGATTTCTGTTTAGAGATCTCACCCCACGTTTGGGGCGCTTATTTCAGGTTCAGGTAACCCAGGGGTTGAGATCTCTAGCGGCAGGAGGCCGGAGCTTAGTTGATTGATGTTTATCTGCTTATGCTGACTGTACTTGGATGCTGGTTTATGTCTATTGATATCATGCTTATAGCTTCATTTGATGTTATTGTTGAGACTCTGTTGGCTTTGTAGTCTATTTGGTGAGTGTAACACCCCGTATATATTCGGTTGTTATCACATCATCGTATTAAGCCACACTTAATTTAAAAATGCAGAATATCATTTTCTTTTCAATTATGATGTCATTATCATTAACCACGCTGAATTACTTAATTCATTTCATAAAACATCGTCTGTATGTAAATTGTAAAAGACAACTAACTGAAATACCTCATAACATATATGTGAGTATCTAAGTCACGAATCTACAACACATAGTCTTAACAATATCCTGATACATTATTAATTACAACTAGAAACAACTAAGCATAAAGTTAAGTCAAAGTGGCATGGACAATCCCCATGCTCACCAAATAAGGCAACAAAGCTCCACAACAGTCTCAACAATAACATCATGAAGCTAAAAGCATAAAAAGCAAAAGTCAATATCCAGCATCCAACACAAGCAGCATAACAACATATAATCAGCTAAGCTCCGGCTTCCTGCCGCTGGAGGTCTCAACCCCCGCATTACCTGAACCTGAAATATGTGCCCCAAACGTGGGGTGAGATCTCTAAAAAGAAATCTCAGTAAGACAAGGGGTCCTCAAGGATCTTCCACCCCAAGCTCACTTACACGAGAAATATTAGTTCAAAAGCATTTACAATATAAGTTCCAAAACTATGCAGTGCAATATATATTAATGCCATGTGTGTTTTAACTATTCTACTGGTCAGAGAAATGCATGACGTACGTCTACAACCCCACAATAAATACAAGGAACACTGCTTGCACCTCACCCACAGCCTCACCCTCTTGTATGTACCATATACTCAAGCTTACCGTATAGGTGGAACACCACATGCATATCATAAAGGCACTCGCATAAAACAGCTCAACAACATTTCACAAATCAATATATCATGAAAACAACATCATGCATATAACCATACCCCCATGGGACATGGTGGAACCAACAATGGCTAAACCGAGGACACGAAAGCTTACCTTGCAAGCTAACAATCCAAGCCAAGAGTCCAACCAATCTCAAAGCCCAAACACAGCAGAATCTCAATCTGTTTTGGACCAACAATCATATCAAAATCATACTCAACAAGTACAAGGCACAATGACAACGTCTTTCTTTTACATTTCATGTTTTAAGGCTTCTCACAAAGCTACAAGCCCTTAATCACTTAGATTCTGACTTAACTAATCAATACAGAAGCTCAACTTAACCAGTCTAAGGTCCACAAACCCCAAACATCATTCTGTATGAATAGTGCAGCTACTGTTCTTCAAAAACCCAGAATATCCGGATATTTTTCAAGGGCATATCCGGATATCAATATCTGGATATTCAGATCCCCATATCCGGATATCGATATCCGGATATCATATTCGGATATTCATATCTGGATATCCATATCCGGATATTTCGCGATAGAATGCAGTTCTACATTTCGCGAGATATCCTTCCAAAGGTTGGGTTTTTAACCCATTCCAACGTTCAAGCATGCATTTTTAACCTCTTTTAAGTTCATATAACAGTTGGTTACTTGTTTAACTCATTAAACATGCCAAGACACCTCTTTTAACCATTAAAACTCATGATCAAAGGTTGAACAACTTACCCAAGGCTCAAAACAGAGAAGGGAGTGCTCTTGGAGCTCACCAAACAGCTCCAAATACTCAGACTAAGATGGTGCACGAAAATGCACTACAAGGTGGGTCCTTTCTTCACAAAGATGACCACTTGGAGCTCCCACAACCAAGACAAAGCTCCAACCACTCAAGCAAGGAACTCAGCCCCAAAACTCTTCCCCAAACAGTACCCTCAACTCAGCAAAACTGAACCTCACCCTCACAAGACACCCACTCAAGTGTTTACAAGGTGAAAGAGGAGGAAAAACAAATAAAAGGTGACAACTTAGTCACAAAATGGTGAAGAGGAGCAAGGAGTAGAGCACAAACTGACCAGCCACCAAAAGTAACGTAGGATAGTGTTATGGCCTAGGGTTTAGTGCCCTAAATAAGTATATATAGTGGTTTAAGTCATAAACACACATTATTATCATAATTAGCTACACTTAGCATTTTAATCCCAAACTCAGGATTCTAAACCTACTCAATTTTATAAGATTTATCATATTTTTATATTATTTTTCGCAGCACCTTTCCGGTACGCGCTTTTCCATAGTCAGTATCAGTTCTGGCACCAGTTCTCATTATTTTTACTTGAAACTTGTTTTACAAGTCCTATATATTATTCTAGTAATATTCTCACACTTATTATAATTTTCCGGGATACTTTATCGGTACGCATTTATAGCGAATAGCAGAACCGGTATTCGCACTTTTTTTTTTCCGAAAAGCGACTTTCAGCATTATTACTCACTTACTATAATTATCTAAGCTTCATAATAATTATTAGGGTCAATTAAGGAATTATTTCTTAATTTCTCATAATTAATTAATTAACTTCCTTAATTAACGGTGCAGGTTCTTAGAGTGAGCATGAGGTTTGTCCATGCCACATTGACTTGACGTTATGATTTAGTTATGAGTTGTATTAATGTATCAGGATATTGTCCGGACTACGTGTTGTAGATCCGTGACTTAGATACTCACTTATCTATTTATGAGGTATTTCAGTTAGCTGTCTTTTGCAATTTATATACAGGCGATGTTTTTATGAAATAATTAAGTAATCAACTTGGCTAAGTTTAATGACGTCATAATCAAAAAGAAAAAGATATTTTGCATATTTAATAGAGCGTGGCTTAATACGATGACATGTTAACAAACCGGGTATACACGGAGTGTTACAACAGTCTAGTAAAAAATACTGTTCGCGTGACATTTAGATAAATTTTTTTACAAAACGTGACATTTTGATCACTGTTCCTATTAAATACTCGAATACAAATTCACAACCTTTGGATATCGTGTAGTCTTTGAGACGTGAGATTTTAACATTAAAAAATAAAAATAAAAGGCGGTATAAGATGGATGATGTACATAATAATATTTTCATAAATATTTTATTTATTTATATCTAGTGTGAAGAATAGAAATAGATAAACAAGAATTTAATAAAATTTAATTTATTTATATTTTCCAAAAAATAATTTTTTCTTGAGAATATAATTTAAAAGAAATAAAAAATATTTTTTTTTCTTATATACTATTTATTAAAGAGATAATGTTACTATTATTTTTTCTTACAACCTTTCACTACTAACTTTATCATCGTCAGATCAAAATCAAAACAAGGGTTACAAATTAACATTAAATGAGAGTCGTTGATTTAATTTGATCTAACGATAACAAAAGCGATAATAAGAATTGGTAAGAAAAAAGGTGATAAGCCACTAAGATTAGTCTAGTAGTGATGAGTTTGGGCAGTTTATATTAAATTATATGTTCAATTCTTACTATTGTATCAAAAAGAAAAAGAAAAAAATGTGACAAGTATAACATTCTCATTTCTCAAATACATATATAATAGAATGAATTATTAGCATTAAATGCATACTATTTACTAAATTTATACTCTCTTTTTGTTATAGATATAAGTTTGGGAGATGTTATATTTATAAATTTTTTATTTACAAACTCAACTATGTACTATGAGTAGTAGACTTAATTACGAATGTATTACCGGTAATACATAATATAGTTTGTACAAATTTATAAATAAAATGTTTGTAAATATAACATACCCCTAAAAATTTTGTTATCGAAGATATTAGCATTAAATGAATACTATTTATTTGTTTTTTGAAATTTTTCAACATTGACAATCCTAGAATGGCAAAAAAATAAATATATTATTACCTCAATTAAAATTTATGAAAATATAGTTATTTTGAACCAATTTATGGATCTATTGTACTCAGTTGCGCTCCATTCTGGCGCAGCAAGTCACGCCTCACACAGACGCCACTTATGTAAAGTCGCGCCCCACTCAGGTGCGACTCGCCCAGTGACGACACTGGCACAAAAAAGTCAATATTTTGACCGTAAAACTTCGAAAGGCTATAACTTTCGACTCAGGTGTCCGAATTTGATATTTTTTTTGTTCCTTATAACTTTTTGAAAGATCTACGCACTTCATTGAAGTAGATTTAGTCATAAAAATATTTCCAAATTTTTTTCGAATTTGAGATATTTTACCATAAAATTTCAGAAGTCCATAACTTTTGACTTGAGTATCCGAATCAGGTGGTCTTTTTTTTTATTCCATATAACCTTTGGAGAGCTATGAGTGGCAAATGGTCAAAAAAATTTCACAAAAAATGCTTCCTTGTGCCCTATTTGGCATATTTATACGTGTGAATGATGTTATTTAAATTTTTACTTTTCAACAATAACAAATAATCCTCTGGAAAATTTTCAGTGCATAGATCTCAAAAAATAATGTGAAATAAAAAAAATGCCTCATTCAAACACTTGAGTAAAAAATTATCGCGTTCCGAAGTTTTACAGTCAAACTGTTGACTTTTTATGTGCCACGTGTTGTCACCGGATGACTTGCATGATGTGGAGCGCGACTTTGCAGAGGTTGTGGCTGTAGCGCCCACTAGGAGTTTGACTAAGTGCAATAAATCTACAAATTGGTTCAAAATAATTATATTTTCATAATTTTTTATTAAAATAATAATATATTAATCTTTTTTTGCCATTGTAGAATAGTAAAATATCGTCTGTTCGTCGGGTCGGGCCACCGGATTATTTTGAGATCCGCAATCCGAATGGCACAGCGCACGCGCGCAAACCATAAACCCTAAGCCTTGCCTTTCAGCTCGGATCCGTCTGCGAACCCGAAATGGCTTCACGAAGGCTCTTATGGTCTCTTCTCCGATCATCCCTCAGTCGATCTCCGCCAGAATTCCAACTTGCGACCACTTTCCGGCCATTCTCTTTCCCGGACCTTAGCTCTCGTCTTTCTCCGATTCCCGTAAGCATCACTTCATTTCATTCATTTCCTTACTCTTTTTGTGGTTGATTTTGATATGGTGCTGCTGCTGCTGCTGCTAAACGAAGTAATGTAGAAAATCGTTATCTTTTTCTTCTTATTTTTTAATTTTAAGGGTTTCAGGAATGAACTTGCAGATTGAGATAAGCTTGGTTAGGGTGAAGAAGATGGCAATATATATGTTTACCTTATTGTTTTTGAATAACATAATCTTATCATTATAAATTCGTAACGATATAGTATGTGTACCAATTGATGTCATATAATTCTGAAGTGTGTTTGGAAGCTTGTTAATTTATAGATAATAATATCACATACAATTATATGGCATGCTTTGTTATATCCTTCTTGTTACTTAGCTCATGGTTGAATGAATAAATGAGTTGAAGATGACATAAGTATTTAAAGCCCTTCTAGTTTTATGTTGTTTGGTGCTTCCATGTTCCATTTTAGTTTTTTAAAGTGTGACCTTGGTTTATAGACTTTGCCTGTATGGGATATAACTTATAAGCTCTTATTGATGCTTGCTTTTTTCTTAATTTCTTGTGCAGATTAGGAAATTCCCTCAGACTGAGGCATTCTCAAGATTTGAGTCCAGTAATGGTTTAGCCTCAGTGCTAGGAAGTTCAAGACTGGCTTTGTTTCAGCAGGCTGCTTCGCTTGTACCTCCTTTGCACAGCAGGTTTATGTCAACGGAGACAAGTTCTGTTGGTTCTTCCTCTGAGGATAGTTCCGCTCCGGAGCCTGATGTGCCTCCTCGCATCAAATTTAAAAGATTAGATAAAACTGCCAGGCACATTATGCAGGCATGTGATTACTCTGTATTATTTTAAATAAGAACATCCATTTTGATCAATTGTAAAAATTGTTGGTATTATATCCTGTAGATTTTAGACAAGGAAGCAGTAGAGGAGGTGAGAACGCAGAGAGAGATACCTGATATAAAGCCAGGTTATATTGTGCAACTCAAAGTGGTACGGAAGTTTGTTTTTGAAGCTATATTCACATTTGTGCTTTGTTTGGTTTTTGTTCATGATAATAAGATGACCTTTTGGTTACTATTACATCTGATTTAACAGGAAGTGCCTGAGAACAAGAGGCGTGCTTCTATTATAAAAGGTATCGTTATTGCAAGGCGTAATGCTGGCCTCAATTCTACTTTCAGAATTAGAAGGCAGGTGGCTGGGGTTGGTATCGAGTCTCTATTCCCACTGTAAGTATTAACTTCCCATTTGTAACAGACATTTGTTGGCATTTAAGGAGTTCGTAGTTAAATTGCTTCACTTGGCCACAGAAATAAAAGATAATAAAAAGAGTTGCTTCTCTGAGAACCCGATAATGTGGTGATGATAATTATCTGAAATTCTAGTAATGGGTTCGTTTGTCTATGCTTTTTTTCTTTCTTTCTTTAAAGAAATTGTTTAATTAAAAAATGCCTAAAACATTATGAGATAATTAGATAAGTTTTTTGAAAAAATCTAAAAACCCAAAAAAAGCAGTTTTAGTGCTTTTTTCATAAGCTAGGAAGAGTGGCTCATGAAAAAAAATTACATCATACTTTTTTTTCCTGAAAGCTTATCCATACGTACATTATATTCCTTTAAAGGAAAGAGATTTCATTTTGGAATATAAATTTGATGTGTGTTGTGCTTGTGCGTGCATGGAATCCCTTGTGATGGCATTATCTATGAAGGGAAAAAGTGAGCTGCTTTTTTATTGTAGAATTATAACAATTACTTTGCTTCGATGTGTGTATTCAGACTGAATTTTATTTTTTTGTTGAGATTAAACTTAATGTGTTTCTTTATGTGCTTTGGATGAGTTTTTGGGATTATACTATTAATGATCTTTTGTCTTTCTTCCTTTTCAGCCTGTAATATGCTTTATAATATCAAATACTTTAATTTTGGGTTGGGAGAAGAGGGGAGGGGGCAGTGTTGAGTTTTGTGTTTTGATGTTTTACGTTGTGATATTTTAATTTTCAGTTGATTATTCTTGTAAGCGTATTGCTTAATGGTGTTAATGCCTGAGCTTTGTGCTATGTCTGATAGGTATTCACCTAACATAAAGGAGATAAAGGTGCTTGACAAGAAGAAAGTGAGAAGGGCCAAACTCTACTACCTGCGGGATAAAATGAACGCACTTAAAAAAAGTTCATAGCGATCTTCATCCTGGAGGAATTTTTTTATGATTCATAATTTTGTTATACTTATTATCTGCTTGTGTATTCATTTACTTGCTGCTGTTTTGTTGTCAACTAGATTTTTGCTTCAATGTGGCTTATTACCACCTAACATATTGCAGTTTTATTTCGTTCCTTAGAGCCTGTCGTATTTTGGAAAGGCAATATATAAGAAATCGTAATAAGACACATTCATGTTAAAATTTTCTCCAAAGGCATGGTATGATTTTTTCCTCTGTTGTATTGAATCAGTAAAAAAATGGGCTGGCATTTTAGCTGCCTTTTTGCTATTATGTTAAGGGAAATAATTTTCTTATGTCACATAAGATAGTTGTTTTATGTTACACACTCATAGAATTTTTTGTCCATTTTTTTTTGTCCTTTTTTATTTTTTTAAAAATTGTGAATCTTACAACTTTGTTTCATTCACATAAGATATCTATCTTATGTAACATAAGATTAATAACTCCCTTATGTTAAATATGAAACCAGCAGAGCCTCAGGAGTTTTGATTTATTAGCATCTGATCGATCAATTAAATATGAAAGGCAGGTGCCCCTTTTTATCAATAGTTACAATTTGGGAATTATTGGCAAAAGTAGTTGAATTAGAAAGCTGATCATCTTAATATCTTTTTTTTTTTTAACAATAAATTAAGAGGAATATTATATTTATAACTTATTTTCGTTTACAACTTCTTATATTATATCTTAATACAATATTTTTTTTATTAAAAATAAAAATAAAAGTATGTTTATACAGTGAAAAGGTGTGCAAGGTTTACTTTATTTTTTTGTTGGTTTGGCATTAAAACGTAAAACGGAATTTATTTCATGTGATTGGTGATTTGGTACTATAAACGAAGCCACAGATGGAAAATCCCATCCACAGTGCAAGTTCGAGTGGTAGACGCATCCACTGTACACGCCTACACGGACGAGCTATCTTCGCTCCTAAAGTATTCTTGTCTTCCTCATATGCATGATCGTTTCTTATTTATCAATTTATCTATAATTATGCTTCAGAATTATGATTAAGTTCAGGTATATTAAGTGGTTAATAATTAGTAAATTAATAGTTAAAGTATGTTTCATATTTGATCAATTAAATTGATATGTGGTGAGGGGTATGGAAGTATGCGTGTAGGGTTATTCTTTCTAAAGTAGTTTATATTGCATCCAGAGCATAAAAAAAAATGACAAGTTCAGAAGTGAAACATATTCCAGAGTAGCTCTACCAAACATCATGGAATTTGAACCAACCGTTTTATGATATTATCTTTTTTATATTGACCAACCTTGAATCCACTTTGACTAACTCTTTTGTTTTATGATCTAACGATCTCCCCCAACATGTCACAAGAAAGCAAAAACATGAGAATCTTTATATGGCTGTTTGTGTCTTCTGGTTTTTTCACCTTCATGTCAAGCTTCTCAGCTCTAGACACTGTTACTCCTCATCAACTTATCAAATTAGTTTCGGCAGGAGGGACCTTTGAACTGGGATTCTTCAGCCCTGGTAACTCTAAAAACCGATACTTGGGAATATGATATGTGGCTACATGGGTAGCCAACAGAGAATCTCCTATTAGAGATGGTTCAGGAGTTCTCAAAATCACTTCTGGGGGTGTCCTTAACCTTGTTAACATCACAGGTAGTACTGTTTGGTCTTCAAATGCGTTAGCAACTGCAGAAGATGCATATGCACAGCTTCTTGCCTCTGGAAATCTTGTGGTGAGAGACTCCAATGGTAGAAACCAGAATCCTATTTGTAGCAGAGTTTTGATTATCATTGTGACACTTACCTACAAAGAATGAAGCTTGGGAAGAACCTAGTTACTGGGTTGGAGACTTTCTTATCATCTTGGAAGAGTGCAGAAGACCATGCCCCAGGTGAGTACTCACTTGTTCTTGATACTCGTGGTTGGTTCTTAGAAAAGGATCCTCAGTAGTGTCAAGGTTGGATCATGGAATGGTCTCACTTTGACTTGAAATCCAGGAAAGAAAAATTCAGTGTTGACCTTGCAATTCACATGTAATGAAAGTGAGGTTTATCTGGATTACCAACTGAAAAGCAGTTATGTATTGTCATTTGTCAAGATATGTATTGAATTACGGGTGCTGCAATAGCAATAAGTCTCCTGGGTGTGAATGCTTGCAAGGGTTCAATCCCAAATCTCCAAAAGATTGGAGTAATGAGAGTTGGTTTGATGGATGTGAACGAAGGAGCCAGTTAAATTGTCATGATGATGGCTTCTTCAGGTACCCAGGAGTTAAATTGCCTGATACATCTTCTTCCTTGTTCAATAAAACCATGAACCTTAAAGAGTGTGAGCAGTTGTGTTTGAGAAACTATTCATGCACTGCTTATGCAAATTTAAATATTGAAGGAAGTGGTTGCTTGCTTTGGTTTGCCAATCTGATCGATATAAATGAATCTAGCTAGGGTGGGCAACACCTTTATATACGAGTAGCTGCTTCAGATCTTGGTAATTTTTATATCCTTAATTTATGTATTTTTTTTTAATGTAGGTGCATTGATTTTTGAGAACTGCTTATCATTCAATTGGATATTTTTGGTAGTTCTAAAAGTTCAAATAAGAAAATACAGATCGATACAACTCTACCTGGCTTCGTTTCCTACCTTATTAATATATGTTGAAGCAATGATGAACAAGAAATCCTATGTTTATCAGTTTGTCTCCAACATGTTAATATTCAATCCCCTGTTCTGACTATTTTCTTGAATCTTTATTTGTGACAAAGTAAAATATTGAAGTCCAGAGACAAGTAGAATTTTATCAAAAGGTGCTTGAATCACCTACTAAGTATGCTTTAACTTTCTCAGATAATGTAGAGAAAATAATTCATTCTAACAAGAAGGAGCTAGTGGGGATTATTGTTGGCTGTGGTATATAGATCATTAGCATGCTCACGCTTGGACTGTTTATCTATAAACGAAGGGATAGCAGAAGAAAGAGAGGCAAATTTGAATGATAAGTTGATAATTGATTGAATTTCCAATATCTGGCTAAATTGTGGATTTCCAAAAGCTTACTTAGTGAATTTCATGTGATTAAATTGTGGATCATTTTTTCAATGAACGTTTTCTTGTCCTCACTTCAAGCCAATTTCTTTTCCCTACTGATTCAGGAATGACAATGAAAATGCACGAATGGACAAAGAAAGGAAGACATGGATTTCAGAACTATAGCTAATGCAATGAGCAATTTTTCTAGTGACAACAAACTGGGTGAATGTGGATTTGGGCCTGTTTACAAGGTAATCTAATAACGTTAACAAGAAAAATTATCATATTCTACAAATTACAAATTTAATTTGGATGTTAATATTTTCAGGGTACGTTAATGGGTGGACAAGATATAGCTGTAAAGAGGCTCTCCGTGAATTCTGGTCAAAATGAAGTTAACACAATTGCCAAACTTCAGTATCGTAATCTTGTCAAGCTTCTTGGTTCTTGTCTTGAGGAGGAAGAGAAAATGTTAGTTTACGAATATTTGCCTAACAAAAGCTTGGACTTCTTTATATTTGGTATTAACCATCCTGCATTTATTATCATCATTTGACACTTTCAAACACGTTATGGTAATGCACTAACTTTGTAAACAAATTAAATCCTTTTAGATCAAACAAGAAGCAAATTACTAAATTGGCAAAAACGCATCCACATTATTTGCGGCATTGCTCGTTGGCTCCTCTATATTCAACAAGACTCTAGAATGAGGATTATCCATAGAGATCTTAAAGCTAGCAATGTTCTACTAGATAATGATATGAATCCAAAAATCTCAGATGTCTTTAGCTTTGGAGTTTTGGTACTAGAGATAGTAAGTGGCAAGAAGAATAGAGGTTTCAGTGACCCGGAGCACCAGCTTAACCTTCTTGGACATGTAAGGATATGAAACTTAAATAAATATGGACTGTGATTGTTATAGAAATACTGTACATAGTACACTTGATTCCAAAAAGCATTTTGCATCTTGTCCAATGATATGTTTTTATTAGAACCATGCTTCTTCAAAAGGAGATGCATGCCAGACTGATCAACATATGCTTACATACCTTGTTGATTATGTGATTCAGAATTGGAGATTGTGGGTTGAAAAGAGACACTTGCATCTGATTGATGATTCGTTTCGCGACATGCCTGATGCATCTGAAGTACTGCGGATGCATACATATTGGTCTGTTATATGTGCAACAAAGTCCAGAAGACAGGCCAGACATGTCATCTGAGCCAAAACAACCTGCTTTTTATGAGGAAAGGAATTCGCCTCTTGAAGATTTATCAGCAATTAATAAAAATTCATGTTCTGAAAATAAAGTGACAAACTCATTGTTAGAGGCAAGGCAGTATGTCAAAAAATGGAAATGGCTATTTGCTTTGAATTGTTAACATCATGGACCTCATGAGAAAGCTCACATATGGAGGACAAGAACTCTATAAATCACTACCTCCTTCAAGGAATTGTATTTTGCTTTGCTTCTGCCTTTCTGATTTCAGCTTTTTCATTGAAATGTGTTAGAAAACAAATGAAACAGCTTTAATGTTAATCATTGCAATAATAAAAATGAAAAAAAGAAAAAGAAAAATAAAAAAAACCTTTGGTTCTTATTCTCATGGCTTTACATATTCAGCTCATTTATTTGGCCTGTTTTTGTTCTAAGGATATAACCTGTCGTTGACCTTCCTTTTGTATGGCTGTGCTCAAAAGATACATTTTTCTTCTCTTCTCTGAATTGTTTGAAAGTGCTTGCATATTGATTTACAGTGATCTTGATCTGCATGACTGTAATGAGAATAATTGCCGTTCAGCAATATGCTTCAGGCATCATCGTTGGTTCTACAATGTTCATAATGTGGGCAATAATACTTGGGCAGACCATATGTCTAATGGAAAAGAAACTTGAGAAGCCAGGTGAATATACAATGCAACCTTTATCCTTGACTACTTAGGAAGGAGCAATATAATGTAAGATATGTGTAACATCCCCGTCTCGAGCCGGTTCAATTAACATACATATGATACAAACAGAAACAGCGGAAGACTTAACTTACAAAAATATGAGCTAACTTTTTCTTTTTCTAACTTAATTCTTACTCGGCGTAAACGAAAATCGGGCAGAGTTTCCTCTATAAATCGGACAACTGGGGATTTTCCAATCCCACTCAGAAGCATTTCCTGATAAACAGTTTATACAACATATCAATTCAGAAATACCAGATATCCAAATATAATCAAATACCCATACATGGGCGCATGCATAACATGGCTCCGTGCCACTAAATCTAACAGCATGCCATCAAAACATAAACCTATCTGAATACTACATCATCATATAACGTTCCTGAATACTCAAATGTACATGCATCAAACTGATAGACATGTACAAAACATATACAGGCCATATACAAAATAAAGGATCAATATCATGATCCATCAAATGCGAAAATACTAAAATACATCAAACACTCCAAAAAGGTAGTAGCCTACAGCCACTCAAAATCCGGTCTGTCAACTGCCTCAGCCACGTGTCGTGTCCCTGCCTAGTGAGGACTCACCGGAAATCTGGGCCCCTGAAAATGTGTCCCCAAAGAGGGGTGAGATTACAAATCTCAATAAGCTCCAGGTTTATAGAGAATTCTCCATACCCCTGGCTCACTCCTGCATGAAATTCAGATACAGAGTATACAAATACAACATATAACAGATATCATAACAGAACAGAGCATATATCCATATCATATCAGAGATGTGCGCCGTCATTCCCAAGGGAGGACCCCAAGCGGAAATCAACGCACGTGTTCCCGAGGGAGGACCCCAAAGCGGAACCAGACATATCAGAGGAGTACACCATCAGTCCCGAGGGAGGACCCCAAAGCGGACGTCCGGGTACTATACAATCAATGGCCAGAGATTGTTACAGAAATCAAATTACAGAAGTCATATCAGAGCAAAACATATCACGTTATCAAATAACTCTATATGAATGCATCTATACAAAGCATCTAAATCACAGTCATACAGTCCAACCATAGTTCACTAACCATGGTGGAGCACTCAAGCAGGAAAAGACTCCTTAAACATAGAGCTTACCTCTTGAAGCTTTACCAATACGCTTACTTGTGGAACAAGTTACTTTTATCGCTTCAAGAGATTTCCGATCCTTCTCAATCCTTAGGCACACCTAGAGAATAATTTACAATGCATCAATAAAATGATGCAATACCATGATTATTTCATAAGCATACATTTTATCGCTTATTTTCCTTTCTTTATATTTTTGCCAATTCTATGCCAATACACAAGTCTAGACCTCTATACACCCGTTGGCGTTCTTTAATTTAATCAAGCATTTACTTAAGAATTTTTCACATAAATCATGTTATTTTTCTTTAAAAGTCGCGGGCGTACCCTTAGGGACTCAAGGTATTTTTCAACTATTTGTCAAAGCATTTCACTTCTTAGCTCATCCATTGGTATATTAAAATGCAACCCATTTTATTAGAATAAAATGTAACCAATATATATATACCCCTAAACATCCTATAGTTCGCAACATAGAGCAAGTATTTGTAGGATTTTTTCTAACTTTGGCATTTCCACCAATTAATCCATTTACACTACATTCCAACATATTTTACCTTTTCAAACATACAATAAAAATTTGCATGATGAACCCTATATAAGCCATGAAGGCCGAAACCTAGGGGAAAAGTGCACTAGGGCTTTTCAATTTTTCTATCACAAATTAATGCTTACTAAACACTATCATTCCTATACAACAACAATCCATCATAATTTTCACCTTCTAACATCAAATATTTCCCACTCAAAACATGCTCCAAATTTTCAAAACATAGATCACAAAATAATACCATAGAAATAGAGGTTTCTTACCTCTAATCACTTGTACAAAGCCTAGAGAATAACCTCCAAGCAAAGCTCCATCAAAAACCCACTTTTTCTCCTCCTATGAATAGTAATCCGAAAATAAGAGGAGGAATAACTCTTCACACACTCAACTATAGCTCAAATGGATAGGTGCAATGGATTCCTTGAGTGGTTCCTAATCAATTTCAAGTGGTGGGTCATAAGATTTGGTTGAGAATTCAAGAAGAAATCAACAAAACAAGCAAAACCCTAACCCCCCTTTTCCATGGCTGAAGCTCGGCCCTTCAAGAGAGAGAAGAAGAAATTTTTGCAATGAATAGTGATTCATTTAAGTGGCCAAGCTATTTAGGCACATGTGGCCCTTTTGTCGGATGTTTTTCTATCGCGTATTTCACTTAAATTTACCGGAAACTTAACTTAAAGCTACGGATATATTTTTATTTTTCTAAAGTTATTTAAATTAATTTTTATTTCCTAAGGAACAATATTCATAATTCACAGTATGGTTTTTGCACCGTTTTTAACGAAATGCACTGTGAATCACTAACTGTACTTTATTTAATTCTGAAACTTAACACTTATAAACTTATCATTTTCTTGGGCCTATATTGACTTGCTTGGCATATATTGGACTTTCTTATTCTTATTTCATCAATTATTTATTTCTGGACTCTACCGGTTGCTTAAACAGCAGTACAAAATACCCGGTAGAAACACTATTCACGAGATTTTCACGGAAAGTGCCAGACTATACAATTTTTCGTTCTGAACTCATATTTGTCATCAGAATTTTCAAATTATGTTCCTAAAATTATTTTGCTCATTTTAAGCTCTACCGGTTAATTCACAAAACTGTAAATTCTCCGGCAGAACGCACTGTTCATAACATAGTCATGATTACAGTCAAAATACTCGAAATCGCTCACTGAATCTAATTATGGCATTTAAATCCTTAAATTAAATCTCTAACTAAGATTTACCAGTTAGGGTCATTATAATATGAAGTATAGATCTTATTTTATCTTCTGATATGTTTTAGCCTTATGCAATAATTTGCTAAGTATAATACAAAAGTGTTAAAAACTTATAACTTTTCCCCAATTCCACCTATACAAGCATTTTTATTTTTATTTTAATAAGGGTATGTCTATGAATATTGTAATAGGACTAACCCTTCGGCCAGTGTATCCTTAATTGCTTTCTCTAAAGTTTAAACCTTCTTCCTCTTCTTAGAAGTGCAATTTACCTACCAGTGTAAAGATGAATTTAGGCTAGACCAGCCTGGTTTTGCCTTAAATAGGCCTGATAGCTTGGACTGATATCTATTATAAGCTTTTTTAAAGGCCTGACCTTATTATTATTATTTTTTTAAAAGATACATATTTATGGGTTTAATGTTTTTTATACTGCAGGAGATAAAATTATCTCTTATATATACATAAAAATATATGAGACTTATAATTTTTTTTTTCTCTTTTTTCTCTTTATATGAGCCCATTTGGACTTCATATATTTTTATATATATGTATATATAGGAAATAAAATTATCTTCTGTAATACGAGAAACATTGAACGCGATATTTATATGCTTATTTCACATCAAAGCCTTTAAATAGGTTAAGAGAAGAAATTCTAAATAGGTTGATAGACTAGCAAGTAAAGCCTTTTAAACAGGCTTGCTGCACCCAACCCTTGTTGATATCCATGCATCCCCAGTTGATTTTCAAAGAAAAACAATGACATTGCTATGCTTCAATCGCGCTCAAGCTTCCAAATGGCAAGCTTATGCGTTTCTGTAGCAAGCAGTGCCTGAAAAAAACGTTAAAAATAAAAATAAAAAAAGTTATCTGAACAGTTGCACCAACGTTGCCATCTAATACTTCTAAGGTTAGTTAGTGCTTTACTTTGACTTCTTTCTGTTTTTTTATTTTTTTATTACTTATAAATTAAGCAAAGCAGAGTCATCACAAGGGGATGGAACAAAGAAGTCAGAATCCTAAAGTCAAAAACAAGGAGTTTCATGGAACTTTGGCTCACAATGTTTCTAACTACTATTCCAATGCATCACGTCATGAACTCTATTAACTAGGTAAATGAGTAAACGATCACGGACACATAATTCTGGGAAACAACACTCAACGCTGTATTATGTTGACCAGGTTTTAACCAAAACATAAGCAATCATTGAATACTCTATTCTACCTCTACCAATGTCATGCTTATTTCATCCCTGACTCCACTTTGCACCCTTTCAGTTGTTTTGTTATCTTCTTTCTTTCTTCTCCATACTTTGACCTTCTCAAAGCTCGTGTTGGTTAACCTCCCTACCCCTTAAACTCTACTTTCTTTTAAAGAAAGAAAATTATGGTGAACTATTATAGAAGTATGTGTATTTGCTCCTTCTTTTTATTCTTGTTGATAAGAACTTCAACTTCACTAGACACGATTGCTCCAAGTCAATCCATCCGAGATGGTGAGACTTTAGTTTCAGATAATGGAACTTTTGAACTTGGATTCTTCAGCCCCGGGAACTCAAAAACTCGATACTTGGGAATATGGTACAAGCTATCTCCTTTGACTGTGACATGGGTGGCCAACAGAGGCAAACCACTCAACAATACTTTTGGAGTTCTACAAGTTAATCATCAAGGAGTTCTTGTGCTCCAAAATGGCACTGGCAGTAACAGCACCGTGTGGGAATCCAGTGTATCAAAACAAGCAGATAATCCAATTGCACAGCTCTTGGACTCAGGAAATCTTCTTGTGAGAGAAGGCAACAATGGTAGTAATATATTATGGCAGAGTTTTGATTACCCTTGTGATACTTTATTGCCAGGAATGAAGCTTGGATGGAATCTAGTGACAGGCCAAGATTGGTTCCTATCATCTTGGAAAAGTGAAGATGATCCTGATCATGGAGACTATTCATTTGAAATAGACCGTAGAGGCTATCCACAAGCAGTTCAATTGAAGGGAACTGTTATAACAAATAGAGCAGGGCCATGGAATGGAATAGCCTTTTCAGCAAACCCAATTCAAAAACTAGCTCCACAATTTAATTATGAATTTGTTTGGAATGAAGGGGAGATGTTTTATGAGTACCAAGTCTTAGATAAATCTAATTTAATCAGATTTATGGTGACCCCTTTAGGCTACAGGCAACTTTTCCATTGGACAAGTGAAACCAGTAGCTGGGAGCTAGCTTGGTCACAACCATCAGTTAGATGTGACAATTATGCATTGTGTGGTGCAAACTCTATTTGCAATTCTAATAGCACCCCAGAATGTGCATGTGCCAAAGGGTTTGAACCAAAATATCCAGGAGAATGGAATATGTCATATTGGTCTAATGGCTGTGTTCGGATCATTCCATTGAATTGTAGCAAAGATGGGTTCATGAAGTACACAGGAATGGTTCTTCCTGACACATCTTCTTCCCGGTATATCAAGACCATGAGCCTGAACGAATGTGAGGATTTATGTCTGGCTAACTGTAGCTGTACAGCATATGCAATTTTGGATCAAAGTGGGGGAGGAAGTTTCTGCTTGCTTTGGTCTCATGATCTGATTGACATGAGGCAATCCCTTCTTGGGGGACAAGACATTTATATAAGAGTTCCTGATTCGGAGCTAGGTACCCTCTTTGGTTTTCTCCATTTTTTTTTATTTCTGATTTCTGATTGAATAGAAGATATTTTCATATTCTATCAGCCTAAGGGTTTGAGAATTTTTTATTTTTGATGACTTTTTTTTAAGCATCTAGTTACAGCAATCACCTTCTATAATTTTCCCTGCTCACTGTTACATATTTCTCATATTTTCTAAAGTTTTTGGCTTGTTAATTTAGAGTGAAATCTTGATGTCTCAGATCATAATCAGAACAAAGAGTTGAGCAAGAAGCAGCTTGCAGGCATCATCACTGGCTCTACAATGTTCATGATGTGCTTAGTACTTGGACTGGCCATATGTGTATGGAAAAAGAAACTTAAGAAGCCAGGTGAATACATGATATTTAACCTTTGACTACGCAATATTTTGGGATGAATATAACTTCAATATATTAAGAATAACTTTTTTTATTCTGTCTGATTATGACTTTGTATATTTTATTTTTTGATATAATTAATAAATTAATGTTGTCAATACTTTTCTTAGACCTCCATCTTACCTAACAAAACAGAAAGGGAAATGTTAATTTTTTTTTTTTATATTTTCATCTTTAACCATTTCAGGTTTGACAAAAATAATTAACCAAAGTCATCACAACCATAAATTAAGGAAAGAAGACATGAATCTACCAACATTTGACTTGCCTGTCATTGCTAAGGCCACTGATAACTTTTTGGGCACCAACAAACTGGGAGAAGGTGGTTTTGGACCAGTGTACAAGGTTATACAGCTATATATCTGAAGAAGGGTTTTAATTTTCTTAATAAATATTTTTAAGAATTCCAGATGATGATTTTCAGGGTACACTAATAGACGGGCAAGATATAGCTGTGAAAAGGCTTTCAAAGAATTCAGGTCAGGGATTGGAAGAATTCAAAAATGAAGTTGCATTGATAGCCAAACTTCAGCATCGTAATCTTGTGAAGCTTCTTGGTTATTGCATTCAAGGGGAAGAGAAAATGTTGATCTATGAATACATGCTAAACAAGAGCTTGGACTGCTTTATTTTTGGTTTGAGACTAAGCCTTTACAATTCAATATCGGTGGCAGCTTCATTTATTATCTTTAAAGCTTGTGATATTTTTGAGACTGCAAATGGTATACTAAACACATATTTAAAATTGTCCAGATGAAAAAAGGAGTAAATTATTGGATTGGAGTAAGTGTTTCCACATTATTGGTGGCATTGCTCGAGGGCTTCTTTATCTTCATCAAGACTCTAGATTGAGGATTATTCACAGAGATTTGAAAACAAGCAATATTCTGCTAGATGAAAATATGAATCCAAAAATATCAGACTTTGGCCTGGCTCGCATATTCTGTGGAGATCAAGTGGAGGCTAACACTAACAAGGTTGCTGGGACATAGTAAGTTGGCTCCTACTTGATTAATCAATTCTTTGGGGTTGCATTTTCACTTATTTTAGTTTGCAAATGATGCTTTCCAGTGGTTACATGCCTCCTGAATATGCTGTGCATGGTCATTTCTCAATGAAATCCGATGCCTTTGGTTTTGGTGTTATTGTACTAGAAATAATAAGTGGGAAGAAGAATAGAGGATATTCAGAACCAGAACACTTCCATAATCTTCTTGGACATGTAAGTGCAATGTCTTTTCATCTTTCAACCTTGCTTAGTAGTCAAATTAGAATTGCTTTCACAGTTTCACTTTGCTATTTTGATTCCCATGATTATAGGCATGGACTCTATGGACTGAAGAAAGGCCATTGAAACTGATGGATACATTTTTAGCTGAATCATGCACTCCTTCTGAAGTTATTAGATGTATTCATGTGGGCTTGTTATGCGTGCAACAAAGACCAGAAGATAGGCCTGATATGTCAGGTGTGGTTCCGATGCTTAATGGTGAGAAATTGTTGCCCCAGCCAAAGGCTCCTGGTTTTTACACTGGAAGGGACACCCCAGAAGCAGATTCTTTGTCTGAAAAGTTCAAAATGTTCTCAAACAATGATATTTCACTTACAGATATAGAGGCAAGATAGAGATGAATACTGAAGCAAATGCTAAGGTTTACAGATATATATTGTATGCAAGGTTATTGTATCTTGCTTGACTCACAATCTCACACCATCATCTCAACCTTATTGTATCTTGCTTGACTCACAATCTCACTATCATTTTGTCACTAACTCACTATTCTAAAATGCCTCATTTAATTTAGGGTAAAAATATTTTTTCATGTCATATGAGAAGATATTCTTTTCCTACACACAAAAAACATGCGGGTCCCATTGAAAAGAGGAAAGAGAAAAAAATTTCAGTGGAATGCACATGTTTACTGTGTGTAGGAAAAGATATTAACCTTTTAATTTAAGGGAAATGTGTTTCTCATGTTACAGGAATTCTTGCCATCGTTTTTTGACTATGTAATTCTGCAAGTACATAATTAAAAGAAAATCAGCAATAGATTTTTAACCATGTGCTCTTGGGAGGACATAGTTAAAAAAAATAGTTTTAATATTATAATTATGTACTTCCAGAAATACATATTTAAAAAAAGGTTGCAGAAATTCCTGAAACATGAGAAATAAGGGACCCTTAATCTAATGAACAAGTCAATTAATAGTAAATAGTGATTTGGAAATTTAGTATTGACACTCCAGAGTGAATTCAAAATAATAATTTTAGTTTTTATGTTCTCCAGGCATGGATATATTGTGGAGTGAAGAGAGGCCCTAGGAGTAGGGCTGTGCATGGGTCAGGTCGGGTCAGGTTTTTGTCCGACTCGACCCGACTTGGTTTTTATAGGTCAAGTATTTTTACCCGACCCGCTTTAATTTGATCCAAGTCAGGTCTGACTTGGATTGGATTTTGTTGAACAAGTTCAGAATCAGTTTGGATCTGACCTGACTTGGTTTCTGAAGTGGGTCAAATCTGACCTGACTCGTTTTTGACTTGGTTTTCTCACAAAATTTTGTCGAAATTTTTACGTTGCAAAAGACGAAAATTTCGTAACAAAATTATTTTTTCGTCGAAATTTTTACAAAAAAAAAAATTTTCTATTGAAATTTAGTTTCCGTCAACAGTTTTGACGAAAATGATTTCTTCCATCAAATGTTTTAAACGAAAAAGGAATTTTGTCAAAAAATTTGACAGAATGTTTTTCGTTCAAAATTTCGATGGGAATGTGTTCTGACGGAAATTATTTCGAGGGAAATGTTTCGTTTGAAACTTTCGACGAAATTTAGATTCTCTAAAGAATTTTGACAGAATATTTTTTTCGTCAAAATGTTTTTTTTGTCAAAAAAATTTACGGATTTTTTTTATAGAAATGTGTTTCGTTGAAAATTTTGATGGAAATTTTTTATCAAAAAACTTGACGAAAATATTTAGTTGAAAATTTTCGATGGAAATTTGTTTCGCTAAAAATTTTGACGAAATTTTTTTTTTGTCAAAAAAGTTAACGAAAATTTTTTCGTCGAAAACTTTCGCCGAAATTTGAAATCTGTAAAGAATTTTGATGAATTTTTTTGCCGTCAAAATTTTTTGATGACGAAAATGTTTCCGTCGAAAACTTTTGCCAAAATTTTAAATCTGTAAAGAATTTTGATGAAATTTTTTGCCGTCAAAATTGTTTTATGACGAAAATATTTCAGTCAAAAACTTTCGGCGAAATTTGAAATCTGTAAAGAATTTTGATGAAATTTTTTTGATGACGAAAATGTTTCTGTCGAAAACTTTCGCCAAAATTTGAAATCTGTAAAGAATTTTGATGAAATTTTTTGCCGTCGAAATTTTTTGCCGTCAAAATTTTTTGGTATGACGAAAATATTTCTGTAAAAAACTTTCGCCGAAATTTGAAATCTGTAAAGAATTTTAATGAAATTTTTTTCTTTCGAATTTTTTTGATGGAAATGTGTTTCGTCGAAATTTTCAGTGGAAATTGTTTTGAGGAAAATGTTTCTTTTGAAACTTTCGACGAAATTTAGATTCTCTAAAGAATTTAGACAAAATATTTTTTCTGTCAAAATTTCTTATCGAAATATTTTTGTCAAAAAATTTTACGAATTTTTTTTACAGAAATGTGTTCTGTTGAAAATTTTGATGGATATATTCTTTATCAAAAAACTTGACGAAAATATTTAGTCGAAATTTTTTGATAGAAATGTGTTTCGCTAAAAATTTTCGACGAAATTTTTTTGGTCAAAAAGTTTAACGAAAATATTTCCTTTGAAAACTTTCGCCGAAATTTGAAATCTGTAAAGAATTTTGATGAAATTTTTTTCCGTCAAAGAATTTCGATGAAAATGTGTTTCGTCGAAAGTTTTTATGAATATATTTTGTTGAGATATATAGTCCCACATTGGTTGTACACATACAACCAATGTGGAGTTTATAAGATCTTGGGCACTTCCACCCTTTGAGCTAGCTTTTGGGGTGGTGTATCCCAAGGTTCTTTACATTTTATCAGAGCCTCGCCGTCCCCCACTTTCTCTTGTGGCGTTTCTTAGCACAGGTAGGCTGGGTCTGTTGCATTGTCCACTCTTCAAGCCCAATGGGCTCTCGTGTGAGGGGGCGTGTTGAGATATATAGTCCCACATTGGTTGTACACATAAAGCCAATGTGGAGTTTATAAGGTCTTGGGCACTTCCACCCTTTGAGCTAGCTTTTGGGGTGGTGTATCCCAAGGTTCTTTACATATTTTTTTGTGAAATATTTTGACGAAATTTAGATTCCGTAAAAACATTTGACAAAAAAAATATTCCGTTAAATTTTTTTACCGATATTTTTTTAGTCACAAATTTTTTTGATGAAAATATTTTACGTCAAAAATTTTGCGAAAATTTTTAGGAAAATATTTTCCATAAAAAATTTTGACGTAATTGTTTTATTTGTGATTTTTTTTCACATAATGGGTACGGGTCAAGTTTTGGATCAGTGGGTCAATATTAAAACGAGTCAGGTCTAAAACTGACCCAAATAAAAGTGGGTCAGTATTTAAACCAGTTCAAAAAATATGGATATTTATGAGTCGGGTCAAGGTCGGATCAAGGGTATAGCAATTTTGACGTAATGGGTATGAGTCAAGTTTTGGGTCAGTGGGTCAATATTAAAACGAGTCAGGTCTAAAACTGACCCAAATAAAAGTGGGTCAGTATTTAAACCAGTTCAAAAAATATGAGTATTTATGAGTCGGGTCAAGGTCAGATTAAGGGCAGAGCAAGTGAACCAGTTTTTTTGCACACCCCTAAGAGCTTAAAATGCACCAGCCGATTCAATCATTGGAACTAAAGTATAAAAATTATTCACGTTCCTGGTAAAGGTAATATAGTAAACCCGAATTTCGATACAAAAGAGAAAGGCACTCTTAAACAACGTTGTGAAAATGGAAATGGACCGACTGTTCCACTTCCGACCACCTCAGCCGTTTCGGTTCATATAGAAGATCAGTGTTACAAGTGAACCTTTGATAGGTAAGAGAAAAATTTGGAAAAGTGACCATTTTGCCACGCTTGGCAAAATTTTTTATCAAACTGCTATGCCAACAGTAAATTTTGCCAAAATGCCACGCGACATATTTCGCTACACTGATATGTTTGCAAGTAATTCGCTACACAATGTAGCGAAATATGTCATGTCAGGCTGCACAGTCAGCAAAAATAACACGTGTCAAGCAGGCAGAATTCAAGCATAATTCGCTACACAGTGTAGCGAATTTCTGCCTGCTTGACACGTGTCATTTTTTTGCTGACTGTGCATCCTGACATGGTATATTTCGCTACACTGTGTAGCGAATTACTTGCAAACATATTTCACTATACAGTGTAGCGAAATATGCCGCGTGGCATTTTGGCAAAATTTACTGTTGGCGTGGCAGTCTGGTAAATTTTTTTGCCAAGTGTGGCAAAATGGTCACTCTTCCGAAAAATTTGGCTAAAATAAAAGTTATCCACTTGAACTTTGATCATGTTTCAAATTATCCATGTACTTTTAATTGTTTCAGTTATTCCCCTGTACTTTATAATTGTTTCAAATAAATAATTCTGTTAAAATTTTTACAAACTCTTGTGTTTTCCATGTCTTTGTTCTGGCAAATTAGTTTACTCTTGTTTTTCTTGTTCTGTTTCATATTGTTAACCAACTCTAGTTTCACAAATGATGTTTCACAAAAATGCAAGTTGAGTGTACCATACCTAAAGACAATAGCACGTTGCAATCTTATATTGGGTTCAGGATTCAACATGACAATGCCAGAGGCCTTATGAAAGGAGGAATTAGATACCATCCTGAGGTTATTTATATTCTAACACAACGTTGCTATCACATTTTTGTCAATGACAATAATTTGGTTTATTTCTCTTAAATTTGTATAAATAAATAATGAAGAGCTAAACACTCATATTTTAGGAAGCCATGAGTAATCAAATTTACCTCCATAACAGTTCTTCGCAGAAGATGTTAATATGTATTAAGAGAGATCATGAGAGAACATAGAAGAAAAGAGACACATTAATGAGACACAATAATCTTCTCTGATCCAAATCGAAATCATCCCAAACTACTGAGAAAAAATTCAAATAAAATTGTAATAAGAGATGGGAGAAGGTAGAAGAAAAGAGAGAAGAAATTTTTGAGATTTGGGGCTTAGTGCATACAAGGAGGTTTAAGTGTTTAACAGAGTTTGTAAATTTTTCAACAAAATTATTGATTTGAAACAATTATAAAGTATAAGAGATTAATTGAAACAATTAAAAGTACAAGGGGGTAATTTGAAACATGATCAAAGTTCAAGGGGTAACTTATATTTTAGCCAAAATATTTTATTGGTTCGGGACCACCGACTTTTACTAAAATACTTTTTATCTTTTTTTTATAGCAAAAAGGATCATCGAATTTAGTGGTTCCGCTCACTAGACCAATTTTAATAACATTTTTTCTAAATATGTCACAAAATAGGAAAAATCATATAAGTGGGAGAATTTATAAAATCGATAGGTTAAGATTTTGGATTAAAATATAATGTTCGACTCACTTATTGTAGATTTATTGTTTAGGAATAAGTCAATGACCGGTTCAATTTTAATAATATTTTTTTAAATATGTCACAAAATAGGAAAAATCATATAAGTGGGAGAATTTATAAAATCAATAGATTAAGATTTTGGATTAAAATATAATGTTTGATTCACTTAGTGTGGATTTATTGCTTAGGACTATTTGATATGTGGATGATAGTTAATTTGAAGAAGACTTACAAAACTTAGAGTAAATACCTTTTTCGATCCTCAGCAAATTTTACGATTTCCGCTTTAGTTCTTAGTAAATAAAAAGACTATTCGTGGTCCCTAAAAAATTCAAAGTGGACCCATTTTAGTCCTTTTGAAGGACTAATGTGGATCTTTTTTGAATTTGTGAGGGACCTCGATTTCAACTAAATGGGTCCATTTTGAATTTCTTAGGAACCACGAATAACTTTTTTATTTGCTAGGGACTAAAGCGGATTTCATGAAATTTACTGAAGACAAAAAATATATTTACTCTAAAACTTATATAATTACAGTTGAATAAGAGATTTTTAGGAAATTTAAAAGTGTGGTAAAGTCCCACGGTAATTGGTAATTGATAATGGGCAAAATTTCGTATGGAATAACCAAATGTTTGGACTGACACATATTGAGTATTTAGGGCTAAGGTAATTGGAGAGACTTATTTCCCTTGAGAGAAAAGATATCAAAGAAAAATTCTAAAACAGGTGTACGGAGTGGCACATTGAGACTCGATGTTCGTGCTCTACTCTCTACGACGTCTTTGGCCATTTAGTGTCTTGTTCACGAATTTATTGAAAGGTAAATTTGTGACATGGACTCCATTCTGGTAACTGAATTCTTAAAAGTTTGTGCCAATGAGATCAGCATAATGATTTGACATAATGTATAGTATGATACTAATATCAAACAATGATACTTCAATTGATACCAAGATAATTGAGTAAGCGAAAAAAAAGGATTTCTTTTTGATTTTCATATATCACTTTGAAAAGAGTTTAAATAATTTTATCTTTAACTCCTCTTGCATTTTAAATTAATCTCGTAATTAGCTTAAAAAAATCAAAACTTATAAAAATACTGTGTCACTTAAGTTATATGAAAATTTTCAACTCAAAAATTTAAAATAATTAATTCTTAATTACTTAAAATAAAATAACCACTTAAAATAATAAAATAGATTATATTTGTGGAGAAATGGAAAAACCAACTCGATATATATATATATATATATATATATATATATATATATATATATATATATATATATATATGTGGCAAAATGATTTCTGCAGCCGTTGCATCTACAGCTAGCTAGCCAGGATCTGCATGCGGATCCTAGGATACGACAACAGATCTTTATTTTTTTAAACACCGTGAGACCCACTTTTCTGTATCAGCTGTAGAGAGTGTTATCTACGGCGACTGCAGAAAAAACCCTATATATATATATATATATATATATATATATATATATGCGCTTCAATGATTATTATAAGTTATCTTTACTTTTCAATAGTTAATTGTTTATATGGTTGGTTATTTGGTTTGATATTTTGCATCTATGGCTTTGCGTGTCATTCTTTTTTTCTCATTTTATATGTAAATATTCAGAATTCTACAGTTAATAAGCTATTTATATTTATTTCAAAATGATATCATTTTGAGATGAAAAAATTTAATAATTATAATTATAAAGATTATAATAATTAAAATAAATTAAAATATTAAACTTATTGCAGATAACTTATTTACAACTGTAAAAAAAAAATGAACCCATAAATATTTTTCGATTTTGATGCAAGGAAAGATATAATGACCCTAACTGATAAATCTTAGTTAGAGATTTAATTTAAGGATTTAAATGCCATAATTAGATTCAGTGAGCGATTTCGAGTATTTTGACTGTAATCATGACTATGTTATGAACAGTGCGTTCTGCCGGAGAATTTACAGTTTTGTGAATTAACTGGTAGAGCTTAAAATGAGCAAAATAATTTTAGGAACATAATTTGAAAATTCTGATGACAAATATGAGTTCAGAACGAAAAATTGTATAGTCTGGCACTTTCCGTGAAAATCTCGTGAATAGTGTTTCTACCGGGTATTTTGTACTGCTGTTTAAGCAACCGGTAGAGTCCAGAAATAAATAATTGATGAAATAAGAATAAGAAAGTCCAATATATGCCAAGCAAGTCAATATAGGCCCAAGAAAATGATAAGTTTATAAGTGTTAAGTTTTAAAAGTAAATAAAGTACAATTAGTGATTCACAGTGCATTTCGTCAAAAACGGTGCAGAAACCATACTGTGAATTATGAATATTGTTTTGTAACAGATAAAAATTAATGTAAATGATTTTAGAAAAATAAAAATATGTTCGTAGTTTTAAGTTAGTTCCGGGTCAATTTAAGTTAAAATAAGCGATAGAAAAACATCTGTTAAAAAAGGCCACATGTGCTAGCCTTATAAGTGACTTAGTCTCATTATCCCAAATCAGTTTCTCTCTCCTCTCACCCTCTCAAAACCGAGCTGCACCATTGGAGAAGGCGGGTAGGGTTTTGAATTTCTTCTCCTTGATTCTCCATCATTTCTACTCCAAATTCAAAGACCCACCACATGAAATTGCTTGTAAAACACCCAATGAACCCATTCCAACCATCAATTTGAGGTTTTGTTGAGTGTGTGAAGAGTTATTCCTCCTCTCATTTTCGAGTTACTATTCATTGGAGGAGAAAAAGTGAGTTTTTGATGGAGCTTGGCTTGGAGATTGCTCTCTAGGCTTTGTACAAGTGTTTAGAGGTAAGAAACCTCTATTTCCATGATATTATTTTGATGATTTAAGTTATGAAATATATGAGCATGTTGTGAGTGGGGAATAATTGATGTTAGAATGTGAAATTTATGATAGATTATTGTTGTTTAGGAAGTTATAGTGTTGAGTAAGCATCCACATGAGATATAAAAATTTAAAAGCCCTATTGCATCTTCCTCCTAGGTTTCGGCCATCATGGAGTGAGTAGGAGTTATTGTGGAAAAAATTATATTATGTATTGTGAAGGTTTAGTGTGTTGGAAATGAGTGAAAATGGATGAGTTAGTAAGAATGCCTAAGTAAAAAGGACTTGGTGTCTAAACTCAAAATAGGAATTTAGTGGAAGCATTCCTAGGTGTTTGCAAGTTGTAATGAAGTAACGAAAATGTATTGTAAAAGAGAAGGATCTTTGGAAATTCCCCTTATAGGATTCGACCTATAGGGTATTCAGGGATATATTTTGTACATTTTATTTTAAATAAAATGTGTTGTAATAAATTGTATAAAAGTGATGAGTTTTGAAGAAAAGTAGCATGATTTATGTTGAAAATTCCTAAGGGAATGGTTGATTAAATTAAAGAACACCAACGGTTATAAAGGGGTCTAGACTTGTGTATTGGCATAGGATTGGCAAAAATGCAAAGAAAGGAAAATAAGCGATAAAATGTATGCTTATGAAATAATTATGGTATTGCATCATTTTATTGATGCATTGTAAATTATTCTCTAGGTGTGCCTAGGGATTGAGAAGGATTGGAAATCTCTTGAAGTGATAAAAGTAACTTGTTCCACAAGTAAGCGTATTGGTAAAGCTTCAAGAGGTAAGCTCTATGCTTAAGGAGTCTTTTCCTGCTTGAGTGCTCCACCATGGTTAGTGAACTATGGTTGGACTGTATGGCTGTGATTTAGATGCTTTGTATAGATACATTCATATAGAGTTATTTGATAACATGATATGTTTTGCTCTGATATGACTTCTGTAATTTGATTTCTGTAACAATCTCTGGCCATTGATTGTATAGTACCCGGACGTCCGCTTTGGGGTCCTCCCTCGGGACTGATGGTGTACTCCTCTGATATGTCTGGTTCCGCTTTGGGGTCCTCCCTCGGGAACACGTGCGTTGATTTCCGCTTGGGGTCCTCCCTTGGGAATGACGGCGCACATCTCTGATATGATATGGATATATGCTCTGTTCTGTTATGATATCTGTTATATGTTGTATTCGTATACTTTGTATCTGGCTTTCATGCAGGAGTGAGCCAGGGGTATGGAGAATTCTCTATAAACCTGGAGCTTATTAAGATTTGTAATCTCACCCCTCTTTGGGGACACATTTTCAGGTGCCCAGATTTCCGGTGAGTCCTCACTAGGCAGGGACACGACACGTGGCGGAGGCAGTTGACAGACCGGATTTTGAGTGGCTGTAGGCTACTACCTTTTTGGAGTGTTTGATGTATTTTAGTATTTTCGCATTTGATGGATCATGATATTGATCCTTTATTTTGTATATGGCCTGTATATGTTTTGTACATGTCTGTCAGTTTGATGCATGTACATTTGAGTATTCAGGAACGTTATATGATGATGTAGTATTCAGATAGGTTTATGTTTTGATGGCATGCTGTTAGATTGAGTGGCACGGAGCCATGTTATGCATGCGCCCATGTATGGGTATTTGATTATATTTGGATATCTGGTATTTCTGAATTGATATGTTGTATAAACTGTTTATCAGGAAATGCTTCTGAGTGGGATTGGAAAATCCCCAGTTGTCCGATTTATAGAGGAAACTCTGCCCGATTTTCGTTTACGCCGAGTAAGAATTAAGTTAGAAAAAGAAAAAGTTAGCTCATATTTTCGTAAGTTAAGTCTTCCGCTGTTTCTGTTTATATCATGTGTATGTTAATTGAACCGGCTCGAGACGAGGATGTTACAAAAGACTTAATTAATACTGGCCTACTATATGTACCAAAAAAAATAAAATAAAAATACTGGCCTACTATACTCGAAATTGACTTTCACCGAATATGAGATAACGATGTGACATAAATTATTGACGATTAATGACAAATGCATACGTGCCTTGAAAATAGATGTAAACAACCTAATATGACCGACTCCTTTATAGACCATATAAAATATAAACTAAAATATTTCTCTCCTTCCTTTCAACTCTGTCATGACTCATGATTTCATAAAATTAATAATACTCTATTATTGGTTTTGAATAAACTGAATTAAAATGTTAGCAATGCTTTTCATGTTGCAAGTCTCCCTGAAAAGTTTTTAAAATATTCTTAAAAGTATCTTTAAAATCATCTTAAATATATTAAGCAATAAAAAAGTCTAAATTTAATAGTTTTGCCAACACCCCCCCCCCCCCCCCCCTCTTCGAGAATGAAGAAAATTCTTTTCAATTAAGTTTGCATTTGTTCGTTTGGACTCTTCTACTGTATTTTTATTTATTGCTTATTATTATTTTTTCATCATTCCTTAAGTCCTACATGTTTAATTCTTTAGAATCTGAACCATTTTTTCATTGAGGGAACAGTACAAAATAAATCAAATGAAATTTTTAAATACTATGTGAAATCTTCGATTTAAGATGTTAGAGTACCAACATGCAGGTAAGAAGTTATTAATTGGGAAGGATAACTTCGCACTAAAAAAAATCTTAAAGTCAAAGAATGTTAAAAAAGAAATTCATAAGTAGAAAAAACATCATATTAAATATTTAATTTTCGTATGAAAGCATTTGTTTCATCCAGAATAAGAACGAGTACGTCTAGAAGGAGTACCATGACAAACTCGACCCGACGCAAACAGAAGAACATCTAGAAGGTTAACAAACAACTTAAAACTATAAGGAAGTATAAAAATGACATAAAAGAAAGTGTAAAAAAATAACGATAATGACATTCATACAAGCCATTATATAATACCCTAGTTTTATTATATTGGTTTTTTTAATGTTCTAAATTTGTTCACTGTAGAACTTTGAGAAATTGGTAATTATGAAACATATGTTTGTATCATTTCTCACAATAATACTCTTTTAGTCACTCCTCTATATCATGAATGATTTTGATAAACAGAAACAAAGGCTTTCAAGTTATTGTATTTATTTATTTTTGGGGGTGGTTTAAGCATTTGTAGGTAAAAACACTTTAATAAAAGATTAAGATAGATGATTTCGTGATCGATTGAATATATGACATAATCATCTCATTTAAGTATTAAAAATGAAAGAGAAAATATAAAATACGAACAAATATATATCAAAACATAATTATTTCATTTAAATGACATAAAATTATGTCCTTTAAAATAATAAATATTTTTTTGCCGCAAATAATTTATCTCAGAGTAACAAGTTTATAAATACAATAAAAGAATGATATCTAGAATCGATATTAGATGCAAATCAGTGAGCCTCATCAGTAATGATAATGACATTTAATTTGGTTTGACTCATTGATTATATATAACTGATCAATTTTCTTGATATATAACAACCAATACTTGATCATTATGTATAAAGAAATGGATTACATATAAAATAGCGGGGGTTAACTTGTTGACCTGTTAAACAATTTTTTCTTAAGAAACTATTATAAAATAACAACAATCCTTTAGACACTACCTGCTTATCATTATTTCTTGTCCTGAGAAAAAAAAAACGTTAGTTTTGAACTTACAAGTTTTATATTTAGACTATGAAATTGTTAAATCCAACAAGCTTCAAAACTGATTTAATTATTAATTACAACACCATCGTTTTTTGTTAAAAAAAAATAAATGTTGCCTGTTTATACCAAATTTATTTACAAGTAGTTATGAACATTTGAACATGGGTCCAGCATACATCTCAAGTCTTAGAACTAAGTGTGTACAAGCTAGGCCGGCTGATTCAAAACAAGTAGGTTATAAATAATATTCAAAGTATATATTTCAACATTGCATGACCTTTGAAACATTAAAATAATATAAAAACGTTGAAAATAAATCAGGATACATGATATATCTTTGAACTTTTAACCAAGGTTTGTTCCCATCCATAGAATCGCCACCGAAGAAAGGAAGTTATAAGGTATGACTTTCTGCTAGATGGTTGATAGTAATTAAAGTTGTATAATATTGACCAATATGAAAAAAGCTATTTGGCTTCATTTAATGCTGTTTCATTCTAATCAAGATACATCTCCTTTCATTCTCTAATTAAGGCACGGACATAAAATGTTAAGAGGAATCCAATTCTATTGCTAACTTTTAAAGTTTTGGGTTGTTTTATACCGAGGTGGCAAAGTCCGCCCCGCCAAAAAAAGAGTCAGTCTGCTCCGTCTCGCTTTTGAAAGTGGACTGAAAAACTCAGTCCGCCCCGCCCCGTTTGGCGGGTTGAGCCGGTTGGTCCGCCAGCCCGAGCCTATTTTACACTAATCCGCTTATGCTCGCCATCAACTCGCCAAAAAATGAGTCCGTCCCGCTTTTGAGATGGGTTGAAAAAATCAGCCCGCCGAGCCGAGCCTGTTTTGGCAGTGTAGTTTTATAGTTAAGAAAACAGCCAAATTTTATGAAGCACTTTGTGTGAAATTTAGACCAAACGCTGAACCAAGAGACAATGAATGGAAAGCTTCAAGGTGCTAGTTTTGTGCTCTCTTTTGTTCTCCTTCATACCAAGTTTCAACACGCTGGACACCATTGCTCCAGGACAATCTGTCAAAGATAATGAGACTCTAGTTTCAGCATCTGGGATTTTTGAAGCTGGATTCTTCAACTTTGGAGATCAAAATAGCCAATATTTTGGTATATGGTACAAGGGTCTTTCTCCAAGAACAGTTGTATGGATAGCAAATAGAGATACCCCACTTGGAAGCTCCTCAGGTGTTTTGAATGTCACTGATGGAGGAAATCTTGTTATTCTTAATAGCACAGGTTCTTCAATCTGGTTCACCAATACATCAACAACTGCAAAGAATCCAATTGTGCAACTCTTGGAAACTGGAAACCTTGTTGTGAAAGAAGAAAGCAACCCAGAGAATCTTCTGTGGCAGAGTTTTGATCATCCTGGGGACACTTTGCTCCCAGGGATGAAAATTACAAGCAACATAGTAAGTGGTAATTATACATCTCTGATATCATGGAGAGACACACAAAATCCTGGTACTGGTTTGTATTCATACCATATAGATACTCATGGTTATCCTCAAGTAGTGATTACAAAGGGAGAGACATTATTGTATAGAACAGGTTCATGGAATGGCAATACTTTATCTGGAATTTCTTCTGAAACACTGTACAAAAACTTCAATTTCTCTTTTGTGATAACTGATCAGGAAGTTTCTTATGGTTTTGAACTCTTTAACCAGTCAATTATTACAAGATACATACTCACTTCAACAGGTCAAGTTGAACGTTTCAAATTTTCAGATCAGACAAATAGTTGGCAGATTTTCTTTTCTGGCCCTGTAGACCAGTGTGATAATTATGCCATTTGTGGTGCAAATTCTAATTGTGATGTTAATAACTCTCCAATATGCGAATGCCTTCAGGGTTTCATTCCCAAATCTCAAGATAATTGGAATTCACAAAAGTGGTCTGATGGGTGTGTTAGGAGAGTTAATTTAACTTGTGGCAACAGTGATGATGGCTTTCTGATGTATCCGGGAATGAAATTGCCTGACACATCAACCTCATGGTTTAATAAGAGCATGACCCTTGAGGAATGTAAGAACTTTTGTTTGAAAAACTGCTCTTGCACAGCATGTGCAAATTTAGATATCAGAGATGGTGGAAGTGGCTGCTTGCTTTGGTTTAATAAAATTGTGGATGTGAGAAAACTACCCTCTGGAGGACAAGATTTTTATGTAAGAGTGGCATCTTCAGAACTAGGTACTAATCTTTTATTTCCATCTACCTTTCTGTTTCTTGTCTTTCCATTTAAACACAGTAGTAAAATACATAAATTCTTGGCTACTAAGCTGCACATAATGTTTGTTGAAGACAATTTTTGGTATGTATGTTATAAATTTTATCCTTATTGCAGGTAGAAAAAAGAACATGAAAGAATAGGATGAATATTAGAGGACATTGTCCTGTACTAGTTGTCATAAAAAAAATATTTGCTTGGAAGCATCTAATTGCTATCAACTTTCATTGTGAAAATGTGCTTTAGATGCCTTATCCTTTGTGATTTTTTGAACAGCTCAAATTTTTTTGTCTACTAATAGTGCTTTTAATCTCTCAGACCATAAAAAGGGCTTGAACAAGAAGAAGCTTGCAGGAATTTTGGTAACCTGTATGTTCGTCTTTGTCATGATAATACTGGGAGTGGCCATACTTTGGAGGAAGAAACTCAAGAAGCAAGGTAATTATTTAGTTATTTGAATTGATTTATTTTGTTAATATACTATAGTACAAATAATAATTATCCAACAATTGCACATATTCTTTTATGATAAAATTTTAAGGTATGGTAAGCATTAGCTTTTCCTTTTATGGTAGAACTTATAATGTTTTGTCATTTATACACAATCATTGTTCTACCTTTTCAGGGAAGAACCAAATAACTAGCTGGAAGAATCACGCTGATAACAAAGAGAAGGAAGACATTGACATACCAATATTTGATTTATCAACCATAGCTAACGCAACTAGTAACTTCTCCATTACTAAAAAATTGGGAGAAGGTGGATTTGGACCAGTTTACAAGGTAATATGATTATTATTTATTTATTTTATATCCTGCCATTGGACTAAACTTCTCCGCTTAACTTTGCAAATAATGATTGTCAGGGTACATTGACAAATGGGCAAGATATAGCAGTGAAGAGGCTTTGCAAAAATTCAGGACAAGGACCAAAAGAGTTCATAAATGAAGTAGTGCTAATTGCCAATCTTCAGCATCGAAATCTTGTGAAACTTCTTGGGTGCTGCATTCATGATGCTGAGAGACTCTTAATATATGAATTCTTGACCAACAGAAGCTTGGACTGCTTCATTTTTGGTTTGAGATTTTATCCTGTCTCTATACTTGATTTTCTCTTACCAATATCACCAAGACATCATCATGCTAACTAAACTCAAAATTTTGTCAGATCAAGCTAGAAAAAGTTCACTGCATTGGGCTCAGCGTTTCCAAATTATTTGTGGGATTGCAAGAGGGCTTCTCTATCTTCATGAAGATTCTAGATTAAGGATTATCCACAGAGATCTCAAAACTAGCAATATTCTTCTTGATGAAAATATGAATCCAAAAATATCAGACTTTGGTCTTGCTAGAGCATTTGGGGGAGATGAAGATGAAGGCATAACAAAGAGAATAGCAGGAACTTAGTAAGCATGCTTAAATAACTTGATTTTGTTACTGTTGAGATATATAAAACCATTAATGTAGCCTCACCCAACAGCTTAAGCTTTTGGGTTGAATTGGTTCTTTACATGGTATCAGAGCCTCGGTGTACCGGGTTCGATCCTCGCCGCCCCCCACTTTCTTTCAAGTGGAATTTCTTTGTTCGCACAGGTAGGTGGGCCTGTGCATTGTCCACCCTTCAAACCCAGTGGGCTCTCGTGTGAGGAGGCGTGTTGAGATATATAAAACCATTAATGTAGCCTCACCCAACAGCTTAAGCTTTTGGGTTGAATTGGTTCTTTACAGTTACTTTATAAAAACCACTCCACGTTAAACTCTTACTAGCAAAGATGGGATGAGAGCAATTCTTATATATAGCCTTACCTTTACATAATTTTAAAGAGGTTGTTTTTCAGATTCAAACCCTTAACCTTCCAGTCACAGAAAAACAATTTTACCATTACTCCAAGTTCGCCCTCTTTATGATGCATAAAATTTCAATTTTTCTGAGCTCCATTTTTTCTTCTGTATTGCAGTGGCTATATTTCTCCAGAGTATGCAGCCCATGGATTTTTCTCTGTGAAATCTGATGTCTTCAGTTTTGGTGTTATTGTACTAGAGATAATTAGTGGAACTAAAAATAGGGAATATTTTGACCATCATGATCTTGACCTTCTTGGACATGTAAGTCTAAAGAAATATTCCACTTAAAATACCATTTATGTTGGCATATTCCAAAGTGAACTCATAACTCAATTTTAATTTTCATTTCCTCTAGGCATGGAGACTGTGGAGTGAAGAGAAGTCATTGAAGCTGATAGATGAATCACTAGGTGATTCAATTGGTTTTGCTGAAGCTGAAATATTGAGATGCATTATCATTGGACTTTTATGTGTACAAGATAGACCAGAGGATAGGCCAGACATGTCAGCTGTAGTTCTAATGCTGAATGGTGAGAAACCATTGCCAAGGCCAAGGGAACCTGCCTTTTATCCACACCAATTTGGCTCTTCATCAGGAAGTACTAAACTGCATTCAGCCAATGAAATTTCCATGTCATTGTTAAATGCAAGATAGTTTATATGTAGTTTTTAGACTTCCATGCAAATGAAAGGGTTACACCCTCTCAATGTGTATGACTGATTACAGAAAGGTGTTTTGCGTATAAAGAAAACTGCATTATTTGACTATTTCCAACTTGTCATCAGTACTCTCATTAGACAAACTCATTGATTTAAACTTATCAAAGGGATGAGCCAAAAATCTAATTTTCTCAATGTGCAAACTAAGGCTCATTGTACGGCAAAAAAAGAAGAAGAAGCGAAATGAAATACACTAAATAGTCAATAGTATACACCAAATGCCACTTCTCCTGTTTATATAACTTCCTTTTCGTTCTAGAAGTATTAAAGGAACAATTTTGTTAAAAGCTTCCCTTTGTTCCTTCCTCTGAATTCTTACATTTTTATAGTTTTCTATGTACCTGTGTTCAACTCCAACCCATTGAGAGTCTTAACAACAATCATAATTATTATGAATTAGAAAGAGTCATGAGAGGCTCAGATTAATTAATTTGGTGCAAGGCATCAAGCACCCTTCCCAAACACAAGATATTTTAGCCAATTATATATGTTTTATATTATTGCACGTAATTTACCTTTATAATGTCATTTAGTTCAACCAATTGACTTAAACGGTTTAATTAGTTTAACATGAATCAGAAATCTCAATAATTGACTCTCTAATTCGTTTTTATGACACATTTTGCAATACAGTTATCTGGGACAATAGAATTGCATATTGACCAAACATCACAAAGGAATAAAATGTCATTTAAAGTGACTGAATAGTTGAAGACTCAGTTACAATTACATTAGCCAGCACTCATCTACATCTACATGCAGAGCAACTCCTGGTATACAAGGCTCCGGTCGATTATATGCAGCGTTATCCTTCAATTTTTGCAAAGAAATTATTTCCTAAACTCGAATCCGTGACCCTCCTATATTAAACTTTAGCAAAATTAAGTATTAAAAGCAACCTATCGAGCATACATTAAGCTGACTGTGATATCATTTGAGCAAAGTTTATTACTGCTTGATGAAGAATTGTCCCCAACATGGTCTTTATCTCTAAAGAATCCAGGCATTTTAGGCTGAGGCAGTGTGGATTCACTACTCAACATCATAACCACAGATGACATGCTTGGCCTATCATCTGGACTTATTTGCACACATAGTAGTCCCACATTAATTGATCTTAGCACTGCAGGTAAATTGAATGAGTCTTTTATTGTCGCATCAATTATTTCAGAGCTTTGGCCTTCAGTAAATAGTCTCCATGCCTGCATATTTTTCAAACCATTTGGTTAACATCACAAGCATACCAAATGTGATTAATTTTCAAGTTCATGCTTACATTAGACAAAAGGTTATCTTGATGACAGAACCCTTTATTTCTCTTCCCACTCACTATCTCCAATATCAACACACCAAAGCTGAACACATCGGATTTTGTTGAGTAAGCTCCATCAATTATATACTCTGGAGGCAGGTAGCCACTGCACATCATATACACCAAAAATAAAAATAAAAATAAAAAATTAAAACAAGCTAACCATTATGTTCATACCATATAGGTGTCATTTGGCACTTACTAGGTTCCAACCACATGCTGTGTGTTTCCTACAACTTCATTCCCTCCAAAGCTTCTAGCCAATCCAAAGTCTGAGATTTTTGGGTTCATTTCACTATCTAGCAAAACATTCGCGGCTTTGAGATCTCTATGAACTATTCTGTGCCTTGAATCTTGATGAAGATAAAGAAGACCCCGAGCTATCCCATTGATAATGTGCAAGCGCCTTGGCCAATCTAGTAACATGCCCTTCTTTTTATCTGTTCAAAAGGTGACCAAGTTAGACTCTCTTTTTAAAATGATTCTAAACCATGATAAAGAAAGTATGATTCCAGGACTAACCATATTAATTTTACCTAGTTGAGATTTTGTTTAAATAATTTCCTTAGGTAACAGAACAACAAAATTTAGTGCTAAAAAGTTTATTTCCCTTCCCCAAGTCATGAATGACTTGATATAGCAAATTCCATTTACATTCTAGTATGATTCTTTGATATATCTGTTTAATTGCAGTTCTTTTGAACAAAAAATATTCCATTCACCAAATGAAAATGTAATTCCAAGTGAGTTAAACAATGAATAAGGATTTTTTGGAATCAAACCGAATATGAAGAAGTCCAAGCTTTTGTTGGGCATAAATTCATAAACCAGCAATCTTTCATCTGCTTGAATGCAGAACCCTAGTAGCCTCACTAAATTCCTGTGCTGAAGTTTGGCAATATGCAAAACTTCATTTTTGAATTCTTGGATTCCTTGGCTTGATTTCTTTGAGAGCCTCTTGACAGCTATTTCTCTTCCATCGTCCAGGATACCCTAAATTTGTAACAAATTGTACATTGAAAAAGCTTCATTTTTAATTAAATCTGTTTGAGGTAAATTTACTTAAATTTCATCATTCAGTAATAGAATAATTTTGTTGCAAGAATGCACAATTCTTTGCAATTATGCAAGGGTAAGGCTGCGTACAAGAATTTCCTCTTCCCCACACTCGCTAGTCGGGTGTAACGGGGAGTGATTTTTTTTTAATGCACAATTCTTGAAATTTATTCTTGAAGCTCAACAATGTGACATAAGATGAATTAGAATCTGATTAGCAGTTGATTGTTTACAAGAAAAGACAGATCAATTTGTAAATAGTAGCCTATTTTCATGTCCCAAGTCAATTTAAATTCCTACAAAAGGGATTCTTACTTTTGTTAGCATAATAGTGTTCCTACTATTTCAAGTTAAGGGCATGTTTAGCTGATAAGATGGGACAAAAAATCAGGTTTAGGCCATCATGCATCTTTATAACTATGAATATAGATGAAGTTATAGGTCTAAAACGGTTATATGAAAATGCAAAGAAACAATTTAACCCAAAAGCTTAAGCGGTTGGGTGAGGTTACATTAGTGGTTTTATATATCTCTAACTCCCCCTTATAAGAGAGTTCACTGGGCTTGAAGGGTGGACAATGTATAGGTCACCTACTTGTGCTAAGAAACTCCACAAGACTTAATTAATTATTAATTAAATCGGGGCGGTGAGGATCGAACCCGCAACACTGAGAGTCTGATACCATATAAAGAACTATTTCAACCCAAAAACTTAAGCTGTTGGGTGAGGTTACATTAATGGTTTTATATATTTCTAACAAGAAACAACTAAGTAAGTTTTCTTGGTGCTCAAGCTATTTAATTACCATTTCTAACCATTTTTGCACCATATGGAGATAAGATTTATAGCACACTGCACAAAATAAAATTTATTAATATTATGCATTCTAGGCTAAGAGCAATATTTTATCATTTCATTACCTTATAAACCGATCCAAAACCACCTTCCCCAAGAAAATTGCCAGTTGAAAAGTTATTGGTTGCAGAAGTAATTGTAGACATATCAAACAAGGGTAATTCTGAATCTTCCTCATTGTGTTCATTTGTTGCATTTGCATCTCTTTCTGCAAAGTAGTAAGTGTTGTGTAAATAAAAAAGAATTGAAATGTAGAGCACGCTCACTCTTCACCATTTCTTTTACCTTCTTCTGCCCCAACCCAAATCTAAAACAGAACAGAAGCAAACTTGGATTACACAGATTGTTTTTCTGCTGCTTATATAATATACCTAACCTAATTAATTAGTAAATTACATGTAATTAAATAATTAAGCATGTTTTTGTAGAAAATTAGAATTCAAACATGTTTCCGTTTTTATTTCCTATTAATTAGGATTGATTATGATTGATTAGGATTAATTGTGATTGATTAGAATTGATTGTGATAGGATTGATTAGTCATCGCTTAGTCATTCTTAGCGATTCTTTCTTGTATAAATACTCACTCATGTAATTTATTCAATATCAATATACAAAAACTTCTTTTCAATATGGTATCAGAGCGGGTTCGTTCCGACCCTAATTCAAATCTGAAATAACCATCCAAACACTTCCATCACCGTCAAACACCTCCTAAACACCGCCTTGAATCTGTCCAACACAGAAACCTAGTTTACTGACCTCCGATCAAAAAAGTGAGGTGACCATTCGACTCAGAAGGATCCGACGAGTCGACCGCCGCTGGACCCGTCGCCGTCAGCCGCTGCACGCGCCACCACGCGCCGCCTTCCAGACGTTTTTTTTCCGTCGCGACTTGCACAGACCTTCTCGCCGGCTTCTCCCCTTCCTGTTCCAGAGGTCAGATCAAAAGTTTACAAAACCTGATTTTTCATCAACGGTCAACCCTTCTCTTTTTATTCATGGCTTCCTCAAAACACTCTTTTTATTACCACGAGCAACCTCCTAAGGCCACTAGTCATGTGGTCCAGCAAGGTACAACTTTCCATGTTGATAGTCAAAATCATTGGATCCTTGATTCTGGAGCCTCTGATCATATGACAGGTAATCTTGGCTTGTTTTGTTCATACACTCCATATTCTGAACCTTCTCGGGTCAAGATCGCCGATGGCAGTTTTTCCCAGATTGCGGGACACGGAACCATTAAACTTTCTGAGCTGATTACTTTGACATCAGTTCTTTATGTTCCTTCTCTGACTTGTAATCTCATTTCCATTAGCAAGCTCACCTCTGAGTTGCATTGCTTTGCTAAATTCTTTCCACATGGTTGTGTTTTTCAGGAACAGGACTCAGAGAGGATGATTGGCAGTGCTAGAGAGGATGGTGGACTTTACTACTTTGAGGAGGATGTGACTCATGAAGCTGTTTTCGTAGAAAAAAACTCTATGTTTCCTTTTGATTCATGTAATGATGTTATGCTGTGGCATCGTAGGCTAGGCCATCCAAATTTTATTTATCTTCAGAAGTTGTTGCCAAACTTATTTATTAATAAAAGTCCAAGTTTGTTTTCTTGTGATATTTGTCAACTTGCCAAGCATACTCGTGCTCATTATCCTTCTAAAGTTCACCATGACTCTTCCCCATTTTCCTTAATTTATAGCGACATATGGGGTCCAGCCCGTGTTAAAAATATTTCAGGTACTCGATGGTTCATTACCTTCATTGATGACCATTCTCGAGTTTGCTGGGTGTATCTTCTAAAGGATAAGTCCGATGCTGCATCCGTGTTTAAAAAATTTCATGCCATGGTTCAAACCCAATTCCAAGTTGCTATACAAATTCTTCGTACAGATAATGGCAAAGAGTATTTTAACTCTATTCTTGGAGAATATCTTTCCCAACATGGCATCCTTCACCAAAGCTCGTGTCCTGACACACCCCAACAAAACGGAGTTGCGGAAAGAAAAAACCGACATCTCCTTGAAGTTGCTCGGGCTCTTATGTTTACCACGAGTGTTCCTAAATATCTTTGGGGAGAGGCGTTCTCACTGCCTCGTATCTGATAAATCGAATGCCATCTCGCATTCTGAAATTTCAGTCTCCTCTTTCTAGTCTTGTTCGTATCTTCCCTTCCTTCCGAGGTGTCTCCTCCTTACCTCTCAAGTTATTTGGTTGTGTTGTATTTGTCCATATTCCCTCCCATCAACGGTCTAAGCTTGATCCTAAGTCTCTCAAGTGTGTCTTTATTGGTTATTCTCCTACTCAACGTGGCTATAAGTGTTATTCACCCTCTCTTCGTAAGGTCTTTGTCTCTATGGATGTCACTTTTTCTGAGAATGACCCTTTCTTCCCCTCGACTTCTCTTCAGGGGGAGTCTATAGGAGTAGATGAAGATCAGTCATGGGAACCTATTAATGCCACAGTATTACCTCTACTTTTGGAAACAGGGGGAGCTACAGAATCCTCATCATCAGGAGCCTTCTCAAAATGGGGACAAGTTTATAGCAGGCGAAAGCCTCCTCAAAGTGTGAATAACCTAGAGCCTCTACACTGCCAGGATTCTGAACCATGTTCTAGTTCCAGCACCCCAATACTTGAGTGTCATGGTGAAAATGATCTACACTTGCCCATTGCTCTCAGAAAAGGTACTCGATCTTGTACTACTCATCCTATTTCTAATCATATTTCATATGGAAAGTTGTCCCCAGGGTTTCGTGCTTTCAATACTATGTTGGATAGTACAAAGATACCGAGAAATATACATGAGGCTCTCAATGATAAAAAATGGAGGGATGCTGTCTTTGAAGAAATGAATGCTTTAGAAAGAAATGGAACTTGGGAGATAGTGACCCTACCCAAAGGAAAAAAGGCAGTAGGATGCAAATGGGTGTTTACAATAAAATTCAATGCAGATAATAGCATCAACAGATACAAGGCAAGATTGGTTGCAAAGGGTTTCACTCAGACTCATGGGATAGATTATCATGAGACTTTTGCTCCGGTTGCTAAAGTCAATACCATCCGAGTTCTCTTATCTCTTGCTGCCAATCTAGATTGGCCTCTGCAACAGTTAGATGTGAAGAATGCATTCCTAAATGGTGACTTACATGAAGAAGTCTATATGGATCCTCCACCTGGTTTTGAAAAGGGAAATGGATCAGTGTGTAAACTAAAAAAGTCTCTATATGGATTGAAACAGTCTCCCAGAGAATGGTTCGACAAATTCACACAAGCAGTCAAAAGAAGAGGCTTCATTCAAGCACAGACTGATCATACTCTCTTCCACAAACACTCTAAGGATGGTAAAATTGATATTCTTATTGTATATGTAGATGATATAATTCTTACAGGTGATGATATTGAGGAATTGAACACCTTGAAGAAATTTCTAGCAGCTCAATTTGAACTCAAAGACCTTGGCACTCTCAAATATTTCCTTGGTATGGAAGTTGCTAGGAGCAAAACAGACATCACTCTAACACAAAAGAAATATGTTCTAGATCTTTTGTTGGAAACAGGAATGTTAGGGTGTAAACCTGCTGAGACACCTGTGGAACCTAATACCAAGTTAGGTATTGAAGATGGGAATGAGGTGGATAAAGAACAATATCAACGATTGGTTGGTAAACTAATCTACTTATCTCATACGCGTCCTGACATTGCCTTTGCGGTGAGTATGATTAGTCAATTCATGCACTCACCCAAGGAGAAGCATCTTAGTGCAGTCTATAGGGTGCTTAGATACCTCAAGAATACTCCAGGAAGAGGATTATTCTTTAAAAAGGGGTATAAAAGGACAATTGAAATCTACACTGATGCAGATTGGGCAGGCTCATCAGTAGACAGAAGATCTACCTCAGGCTATTGCACCTATGTGTGGGGAAATCTTGTTACTTGGAGAAGCAAAAAGCAAACAGTGGTTGCAAGAAGTAGTGCTGAAGCAGAATTTCGAGCTTTAGCTCATGGAGTTTGTGAAGGAATCTGGTTGAGAAGACTTCTTCAAGAGTTGAAGATTTCATATTCCCTACCAATAAAACTATATTGTGACAACAAGGCAGCTGTTAGCATTGCTCAAAATCCTGTGCATCATGATCGAACAAAGCACGTGGAAGTTGATCGTCACTTCATCAAAGAAAAATTAGATGATGGAAGTGTGCATTTGATATATGTTCCAACCAAAGAGCAAACGGCAGATGTCCTTACCAAGGGCCTACACCGTCCAGCATTCGAAGACTTGATTGGCAAGTTGGGAATGATCAATATTTACCTCCCAACTTGAGGGGGAGTGTAGAAAATTAGAATTCAAATATGTTTCCGTTTTTATTTCCTATTAATTAGGATTGATTATGATTGATTAGGATTAATTGTGATTGATTAGAATTGATTGTGATTAGGATTGTGATAGGATTGATTAGTCATCGCTTAGTCATTCTTAGCGATTCTTTCTTGTATAAATACTCACTCATGTAATTTATTCAATATCAATATACAAAAACTTCTTTTCAATAGTTTTAGTGAGTAAAATTAAGTATAAGGCTTAATGAAATGAATCTGAATCACTTTGGAGTTAAAAAGTGTACTCAGTGAAAATTAAGGGATATAAATGGATACTGGCGAAAGTGCCCAAAATATAAAAATAAAATTATAAATATTCCTAGAATAAAATTCCAGGTAAAGTTTGATAATTAATGGAGTTGAATAGATAGGCGAACTAATACCCACATGTTACCACTTAACCTATGTTAAGTGATAAAGTAACTAAAGGAACCCAATTCCCTCCCCAAACCCGTCGACGCCAGAAAATAGAGAAGAAGAAGAAGAAGAAAAAGAAGAAGAAAGGGAGAGAGAAGAAAAGAGAGAGGAGGGAGCAAATCCCAACCGTTTTGGATGATTCAAAAGCCTAAATCACTCTAAATCTTCCCCTCTTTCATAATCCTAGCTTAGTTTTAAGTGGGGAGCATTGTGGAGAGAGATATTGCCTCTCAAAAATTCGGCCCTTTGTGAGATTTTGGGGTTTTGGGAATTTCTACCTCCATGGGAGCTTGAGGAGCGCTCCTTGCTTGGTTGTGCAACCATTGGTGGTAAGATTCTACCCCTTGAACCTTATTTTCATGGAAAATTGCATGAGTTAGGGTTTATGAATAGTGTTTTAGGGTTTTTGATGAAATGTTGTTAAATTAGCTATGTTCTAGGAAGAATGGAGCTTAGAGCATGTTGTGAAAAATGCTAGGAACGACATTTAATCGGTGAAAATGAGCTTAGATAGCTAAGTGAGTATATTTGGAAAATGGCAAGAATATGACACTTAGAGATTGGATTTCTTGCATTGTTAATAAATGGTTTGGTTGGTTGTTGATTATGCCTTGGTGTTGTCTAGGATTGAGGCAATTGGACCAACCTTGAGAGACCAACCATTGGAGCAAGCTATGGAGCTTGATTAGCTCCATTGGATAGGTAAGTTCATGCTTATGTTTGGTATGAATTGTATAGCTTGGTTGATAGCTATGAGATGTGATTGGATGCAATATGTGTTAATTGCATTAAACCTTGTGTAGGTTTTGTTTGGTGAGTGGATAATTGTAACTGGTTGCAGAAACTGTTGGTGGGAACAAAGGTTGGCTAAAGCTTGAGGTAAGCCTTCGGACCTTGGGTGTAATTCCCTTGACTGTTCTACCAAGCCCTGAAAGGGTAGAGGTTGTGATTGTGTATATAAATGCAATAAAATAGTGTAATGCTTTGTTATACGTATGTGTATGCATTTGGTGTGGCATAGTATGGTGTTTCCCTATGTTGGTATGTTGCATGACGATGCGTAAATCATACTTGGTAGTTAGCTGGCCAGTAGGACTATTTGCATCTGAGTTTCCTTAGGACAGCTTGAGAGCTCGAGGGATTTCTCCTGGAGATGTATTGCACTTTGCATAGATATGTATTTACTGCATTATTATTGTTATTGCTATTACACTGATATGGAACTGTGGGGTAGAGAGATGCTCCAAGGACCCCTGGTTTACTGGATATATTCGTATATCTCACCCCGTGTTGTGGGGACCCCCTTTCAGGTAAGGATGCTGCAGGAGCCTCTGATGGCAAGTGGCCTTATTTGCAGTAGATCATGCATGAAGAAAATGATGTTTTGAGATCATACATGTTATTTTGTAGATTTACATGTATAGGATTGATCATTGATAGCATTGACGTATGTATATCTCGTTATATTTGATGGACTTAGCCTATGATCATGCCATTGGATATCTCTTCGGTTGATGAGAGCCAAGAGATGATCATAGCCTTTTGTAGCTAAGTCCCCCGTTATGTAATTAAACTTGTATTAATGCTATTTACTTGAAGGATATGAATGCATGATGAATATTGGATTGTTGAGCTGGAAATTATATTAGGTACCTAGTGCTAAATTGGAAAATGTTGAGAAAACAAATACATCCCGTCCGGTTGACCAATTTTCATACCCAATGTGATGGAATTGGACTTTGATGTCTCTATGGAAGTTGTAGACATTTCTCTTAGCTTTCCATAGAGACCAAAATGGTGTAATTTGAGTGAGTATAGCTCAAGTTATGAGTGGAAAACCATAGGTAGGTTAAATGACCTTGTTTTGGGTCACCCAGCCCTGTGGATGGCGCCTGGGGCGCCAGATTCACGCTTGGGGCGCCAAATTACGAGATCAGACAGTAGCATCCAAGCTTGGGGCGCCAGATCCACGCTTGGGGCGTCAACTTTCTGTTTTCCCACGCTCTGGGCGTGGATCTCACGCTACGGGCGCGGGGGTTCTAGAGGTTTCGCACCCTTTTCTTAGAAAATGCATAACTTTGGCTACGGTGCTCCGATTTGAGTGCGGTTTGAACCCACGCGTAGCTGATGAAGAATAATATAACATAGTAGAAGATGGGAATCATAAAAGGAGTTTATAATTAATTTGATGATTAAAGTGATGAAGACATTTAACGACGTACTGTCAAGTAGAATGGGAATATAATATTAAGTTTAGTCCCACTATTCCGCGAAGTATATATAGTTATGATCACGCACTTGGTTATTTAAATCCGGCTTGTTTAAAAAGGAAAAATTTATCCGGTTTTCTAATTGAACCAATGTGATTGTAACTGCGCTTAATGCCGTACGCAATGATAACAATCCGGTTCTAGAACGGGGTGTTACAGCTGACAACATGACTCACTTTGTTTATGTGGTTAACTTTTCTCATTTGTATTAAAGGCTTTTGATCTTTAAATGGTGTTGAGATATATAGTCCCACATTGGTTGTATGAGCAACTAATGTGGAGTTTATAAGGCCTTGGGCACTCCCACCCTTTGAGCTAGCTTTTGGGGTGGTGTATCCCAAGGTTCTTTACATGGTATCAGAGCCTCGCCGCCCCCCACTTTCTCTTGTGGCGTTTCTTAGCACAGGTAGACTGGACCTGTTGCATTGTCCACTCTTCAAGCCCAATGGGCTCTCGTGTGAGGGGGCGTGTTGAGATATATAACTAACGTGGAGTTTATAAGGTCTTGGGCACTCCCACCCTTTGAGCTAGCTTTTGGGGTGGTGTCTCCCAAGGTTCTTTACATGGTATCAGAGCGTTCGAAATCTCACCGCCTCCCACTTTGTTCGTAGTGGAATTTCCACATGTAGGTGGGCTTGTATGTTGTCCACCCTTCAAGCCCAGTAGGCTCTCGTGTGAGGGGGAGTGGGCTCTCGTGTGAGGGGGCGTGTTGAGATATATAGTCCCACATTGGAATACACCACCCCAAAAGCTAGCTCAAAGGGTGGGAGAGCCCAAGACCTTATAAACTCCACATTAGTTGCACATACAACCAATGTGTCACTATATATCTCAACAACAGATAATGGTGATTGGTGATCCTAATTTGTGGATAACAGCCTAAGTTTGTAGTAAGTGTTGCTGTACATAGTATAGAAGTCTCACATTGAGTGTGTCTCTTTGTATTCTTCAATTGGTTTGCTATATAATAGCACCAATGTTGTGTAGTTTAATATAACAAGGATTACAATGAATACCTCTTGTCTCTTGGTGATTAACATGGTATCTAGAGCCTAACAAGAGGAATCCTAATCCGCGTTTTTTTTTCCGGTGGACCACTGTCTGCTGAGTAAATTTTTTTTTCCCCGACAACAGTCGTATCTGTCAGTTTCCGGCTTCCATATATCGTCTACGGACCTGTCTGATCACTGCCGCCATTAGGCACCACTGTCCACCGCCGTCCACCGCCGTTCACCGCCGTCTCCGGCGACTTTTCCGGTGAAACCCATATCGATCTGATCGCCACGAGAAGGCGCTCCTTTCTGTCCAGGACCCATCCTCAGATCCTCCTCCACGCGCGTCAAACAGCGGCTGCAACCCGTTTTGTTGCAGCGGCACGTGGCGGCGCGTCCCACTCCGGTTGGCCGTCGGACCACCACGATTCCCTTCGTCTTCTCCTTGCGCACTTGGATCTGTCCTCACTTTGTTGTTTCGACTTCGTTTCGGCTTCCTACAGTGTCTTTTCCCTTGCTGGTCACTATTCACAGGCAGATCTTTGCTTTTCGTTGCTGGTTCCATCGCTGGACTCTGTTTGGTCTACGTTGCTTCGCATTCCACCTAAGACTTCTATGGAGCCTGCAGTATCTGCTCCCTCTTCAATTGACCCATCTGCTCTTGTCTCCAAGGGTTTTGCACGTGGAAGCAAACCCTCTACGAGACGCTTTCTCTGCACTCATTGCAAACAGCCGGGTCATACTATTGATCGTTGCTGGGATCTTCACGGTCGCCCTCCTCGCTCCGCTCATTTTCCTCAGACTACTGTTCCTGCCTCGGACTCTGCCTTGATTGCTGGATCACAGCCACCTCCTGGTACCACTGCCTCTAGTGCACACACGGGTAATTCCTTTGCTGGTGTTTCTCACTCGCCCTCTCTTGGTCCATGGATTCTCGATTCTGGTGCATCTGACCATATTTCTGGTAATAAGTCTTTATTTACCTCTCTCTGTACATCTGGTCCCCTGCCCAGTATCACTATGGCTAATGGGTCACTGGTTCAGTCCCAAGGGATTGACACTGTTCTCCTTTTTCCTTCTATTCCCATTGAGAATGTGCTTTATGTTCCTCATTCTCCTTTCAATCTTATTTCCATTAGTCGCTTGACTCAATCCCTTGACTGTATTATTTCTTTCACTAAAGAGTCTGTCATTTTGCAGGATCGGAGCTCGAGGAGGACACTTGGCGTCGGATCTGAGTCCAATGGCCTTTATCAGCTTTCAACTTCTGTTCCAGTGTGCTCTGTTGTGGATTCTCCACTTACTATCCACGCTCAGTTGGGTCATCCAAATCTTGCTAAGCTCCAGAAGATGGTCCCACGTTTCTCAAATTTATCTAGTTTGTCTTGTGAGTCGTGTCAGTTAGGGAAGCACACTCGTAGTTCGTTTCCCGATCGTGTCGGTCGTCGGTCTTCGTCTCCTTTTGCTTCAGTTCATTCAGATATTTGGGGTCCTAGTCGTACCGTTTCCACTATGGGGTACAGATATTTTGTCACTTTCATCGATGATTATTCTCGATGTACTTGGTTATTTTTAATGAAAAATCGGTCTGAATTGTTTTCTATTTTTAACAAGTTCTTTAATGAAATCCTTACTCAATTTGGTGTTTCGATTCGCATTTTTCGAAGTGACAATGCTCATGAATATTTGTCTCATCAGTTTCAAACCTTTCTTTGCATCTCACGGCATCCTTCACCAGACATCATGTTCACACACCCCTCAACAGAATGGGGTTGCTGAACGCAAGAACCGTCACCTAATTGAGACTACTCGGACACTTTTGTTACATGGTCATATCCCATTCAGTAGTGGGGCGATGCTGTCCTCACAGCTTGTTATCTCATTAATCGAATGCCTTCCTCCGTACTTCATAATCAGGTACCACATTCTGTGTTGTTTCCCCATCAACCTTTGTACCCACTCACTCCTCACATCTTTGGTTCTACTTGTTTTGTCCACAATCTCAGTCCTGGTCTTGACAAGTTATCTGCTAAGTCACATAAATGTATTTTCCTGGGTTACCCCCGCTCACAAAAGGGTTATCGTTGTTATTCTCCTAGTCTTTGTCGTTACTTTGTCTCGGCGGATGTTACATTCTTTGAGTCTATTACATTCTTTGACTCCTCCTCCCATCCCAGTGATTCTGTTGCTGCTCAGCTACCTTTACCACCTGTTTCAGTTCACTATATACCTTCACCATCTCCTTCTTTCGATGTCCCCGTCCCTATTCCCGCCCATGTTCCCCCCCTCCAGGTCTATCATCGTCGGCAACGTCCCCCTGTTCCCCAGGACCCTGCCCCCACCGAGTCTGCCCCTATTGTTACCGAGGCTCCTGTGGACTCACTTCCGTTATCATTCCTCCGGCAGCTCCGATCCTTCCGTCTGACATTGATGTGCCCATTGCACTCCGGAAAGGTACTCGTGATTCTCGTCCCCCTCCCAGGTATTTAATAAATTTGAGTTATCATCGTCTTTCACCATCCCATTTTGCTTGCCTCTCTTCTCTTTCTTCTGTATCTGTTTCTAAGACTACAGGTGAGGCGTTATCACATTCTGGTTGGCGACAGGCCATGATTGATGAGATGAGTGCACTTCAGTGTAGTGGTACCTGGGATCTGGTTCCCCTTCCCTCTGGGAAGTCTGTTGTTGGCTGTCGATGGATATACACAGTTAAAGTTGGTCTGGATGGTCAGGTGGACCGTCTTAAGGCCCGCTTGGTGGCTAAAGGTTATACTCAGATATTTGGCCTTGACTATGGTGACACATTTTCTCCCGTGGCGAAAATGACTTTTGTTCGCCTCTTTATTACTATGGCAGCCATTCATCACTGGCCTATGTATCAGCTGGACATAAAGAATGCTTTCCTCCATGGTGATTTGCGGGAAGAGGTTTGTTGAGAAATATAGTCTTACATTGGTTGTATGGGCAACTAATGTGAGGTTTATAAGGCCTTGGGCACTCCCACCCTTTGAGCTAGCTTTTGGGGTGGTGACCTCAAGGTTCTTAACATGGTATCAGAGCCATCGAAATCTCACCGCCACCCATTTTCTTTGTAGTGGAATTTCCACATATAGGTGGACTTGTATGTTGTCTACCCTTCAAACCCAGTGGGCTCTCGTGTGAGGGGGCGTGTTGAGAAATATAGTCTTACATTGGTTGTATGGGCAACTAATGTGAGGTTTATAAGGCCTTGGGCACTCCCACCCTTTGAGCTAGCTTTTGGGGTGGTGACCTCAAGGTTCTTAACAAGGTTTATATGGAGCAACCTCTTGGGTTTGTTGCTCAGGGGGAGTCTAACCTAGTTTGTCGTCTCCGAAGAACCTTGTATGGTCTAAAGCAGTCTCCCCGGGCTTGGTTTGGAAGGTTTAGCACTGTTGTGCAGCAGTTTGGCATGACTCGAAGTGAGGCTGATCACTCAGTCTTTTACAAACACTCTGATTCAGGTTCTATTTATTTGGTAGTATATGTTGATGATATCGTCATTACAGGTAATGATACTCATGGCATAACTCAGATAAAACAACATTTGTGCCATCATTTTCAAACAAAGGACCTTGGAAGACTCCGATATTTCTTAGGGATAGAAGTGGTCCAATCCAAAGATGGCATTGTACTATCACAGAGAAAATATGCTATGGATATTCTTGAGGAAACAACATTGTTAAATGCTAAGCCCGTTGATACTCCTATGGATCCAAATGTCAAGCTTTTACCAAATCAGGGGGAGATATTTTCTGATCCAGAAAGGTATAGAAGATTGGTTGGGAAACTGAACTATCTCACAGTTACTCGACCAGACATTTCCTTTGCAGTCAGTGTAGTATGTCAGTTCTTGAATTCTCCCTGTGAAGATCACTGGAATGCAGTAATCCGTATCCTCAAGTACATCAAGACTGCTCCTGGCAAAGGTCTTCTCTATGAAAACAAAGGTCATACCAGAGTTGTAGGATACTCAGATGCTGATTGGGCAGGTTCTCCTATTGATAGAAGATCCACTTCTGGGTATTGCGTATTCGTTGGAGATAACTTGATTTCCTGGAGAAGTAAGAAGCAAAGTGTAGTTGCTAGATCAAGTGCTGAAGCAGAATATCGCTCCATGGCCACAACTACCTGTGAACTCATCTGGTTAAAACAGCTACTGAAGGAACTCAAGTTTGGAGACACTGGCCCAACATCTCTCATTTGTGATAATCAAGCTGCTTTGCATATTGCTTCAAATCCAGTGTTTCATGAAAGGACTAAGCACATTGAGATAGATTGTCATTTCCTTAGGGAAAAGGTTCTCTCAGGAGATATAGTCACTCGTTTTGTCAACTCAAATGATCAATTAGCTGATGTATTTACTAAGTCTTTGAGAGGACCTAGGATAGACCAGATATGTAACAAGTTTGGTGCATACGATCTATATGCTCCAGCTTGAGGGGGAGTGTTGCTGTACATAGTATAGAAGTCCCACATTAAGTGTGTCTCTTTGCATTCTTCAATTGGTTTGCTATATAATAGCACCAATGTTGTGTAGTTTAATATAACAAGGATTACAATGAATACCTATTGTCTCTTGGTGATTAACAGTAAGTATAAAGTATATAACAATCAAGACTCAAATAATTTAATCTCATAGGTCAAGAATTACTTAACTGCCTTTCTGCCGTCTATAAATGATGAAGGTTAAGCTTAGGATTAAAATTCCTATAAGCGCCACACAGCTTATGATAACAGTCTCTTTCTTCCAGATGTTGGATTTATGTGAGTGCTTTCCTTCATGAGCTTCTAAAAAAAATACAGTTAAAGAGAGAAAACAAGAAGAAAAAGGAAAGAAAACTTTCAATTTGGGAGACAAACTCTTACCTATTTCTGTCCCAGCCATCCTTATGTAAACATCTTCATCAGATGCAGGCAATTCTTTTATGTCAGTCAGATTACCAAACCAGAGTAAGCATCCACTTGGCCCTTTACTCATATCCAAAGCTGTATATGCTGAACAGGAACAATTCTTCAGACACAACACCCTACAATCTTCAAGGCTCATATTTCTATCAAACCAGGATCCATCTGTGTCTGGTAATTTCAGCCCAGAATACTTCAAAAACCCATCTCCATGGCAACTCAGTGAAGTTCTCCTGACACAATCACTATATATATCTGCCACATTGTGCTGCACAAATCCATCCAAGCAATCACATACAGGAAAATTGTTTATATTACAACTAGCATATGCTCCACATTTTTCATAGTAATCACAGTCATCCAAAGGCATTCTAGAAAATTCACTCCAACCATTTTCTTCTCCACTCCAATAAATCTTCCTGATATATCCATCTGTTGTTAACACCACCCTATTAAGAGATGACTTGTTGAAAAGTTCAAATGTATAATATATCTCTTCCTCATTAGAAACAAACATAAACCTATATATAGCATTTTGTTTCACCTGAGGCGCCCCACTAAACTGAACACCATTCCATGATCCCAAACGAAACCTTTTTACAGTGCCTTCTCTTAAAACAAATTGTGGATATCCACTAATATCAAGTTGATAGTTATATTTACCATGAGATGGATCATCAGAGCTATTCCATGATGACAAGTATCTATTCAGGCCTGTAACTAGATTTCTTCCAAACTTCATTCCTGGCAAGAGTGTGTCAAGTGGATAATCAAAACTTTGCCACAGAAAATCTGTTGGCTCATTATTGCTGCTATCCTGAACAATGAAATTTCCAGAATCTAAAAGCTTTGCAACTGGATATTTCGCTGACCTTGTTGAATTGGAAGACCAAATGACACTCTTGTTATGGTTGAGAAGGACTAGAATCCCAGTTTCATTGATCTTCAAAACCCCTGATGAGTCAGTGATGGGGTTGTCTCTGTTGGCAACCCATACTACTGTCTTTATTGGGATTTTATTATACCAAATTCCAACATAACGGTTCATGGAATTGTTTGGACTAAAGAATCCCAATGCAAAGCTTTCTCCAGCTGAAATTATGATCTCACCATCATTGATAGATTGCATTGTATTAATAGTGTCTCTAACAGTGAAGGCTGCTATATTATTCAGCAAGGTGAGGCAGAACAGAAGCAAGATAAAGCCTCTCATCAGGTTGTTTTTTTTTGTTCTTCAATATATATGTTCCTCTATCACTAGCAGTGTCAATAGTACCTGTGAATTCACAAAGAAAGTTGAGCTTCATCATTTTTTGAAATAATTACTTACAGATTATTTATAGTTTGTAATTGTATTAATCAATAGCACAACCCCTTTTATTTCTAAGATCTAAAGCTGCTGATTATTAGCTGAAAGAAACTAACCCTCTAAGGCGAATTAAAATGATATAAACATGTCGATGATATCACAGGCTTACCTTGTATTATTGAATTTCATCTTGGCATTGATGCAGGAGCACTCCATAAATTCAATGATCTCATAAAGAAGATGGTTACCAAACTGCAAACTAGCATTCATAGTAGATAGAACATCGTACACATGTTTTAGGATATGTAAAGTGTTTACAGTGAAAAGATGTATATATACACACAGCACAAAATGCAGAAACTTATAGTTTTTGGATATTTTAATGGTTAATTATGACTTTGTAAAAACGTACAACACATTGAGGTGTAATATCTGCTGTGACATGGTATGCCACGGTAATGCATGCTAATTTAGGTAATAACTTTGAGGGTTTAGTAACTTACACATAATATAATTGGTCATATTTTTTGTAATTTTGAGAAGTTATTTTTTTTTTTCACTTCACACGTCAGTGATGTGACTGAGAAGAGAAAAAAAAAACTTTTTAGATTTACACAAAATATGACCAGTTATACTTTGTGTAAATCATCTAAAAGGACACAACTTGTGTCCTTTTAAATGATACTTTTTTTTCCCTGACTTTGATGGAATTTTCACGTGGAAGAGTGTTATAATTTAGGTAATAACAGTCACATGCACGTCAATTGAATAATTAATAGCCATGTAGAAAAACTACGCCATAGTTCCTGGTCTTCAACAAGAAAATCATTTTGACCGATACTTAGACCTAAGTCAACCATTATTTGCCTTGCAACGTAGGTAATCAAAATCCAGGGTATAGGTGTGCAACTTTGCATTGGCCAGATTAAAAATTGTTAATATCTTAGTTTTTTTAAGTAACAAATAAAATAAAATAATTTCTCTTCTCGAAACAAATGATATTTTAAATAATGAATATTTTCATTTTGTCAATGAAGAATATATTTCTCACATGAGACAAATTATCTCGTGTAACATAAAAAAAAAAGTGGATGAAATATTAAGAGAAAGAGAGAGAAAGAAAAAAAATTGAATTCCATTCACTTTTTGTGTGTTGAATGAGATAAAATTATCTCATTCAATATGAGAAATATATTTCTATTTTGTTAATGGAAGATAATTATCTTTTGTTACATAAGATAATTATCTTATTTTGCACACTCATAAAATCTTGTGTCTATTTTTTTCTTTTCTTTTTTTCTTTTTTTAAAAATTATGGACCCTACAATTTTGTTTCATCCACATAAAATACTTATCTTATGTGACATGAGATTAATAACTTTCTTTTGTTAATTATATTTCCTTAACTAATGTTTTGAGAACTCGATAGCAAATCTTTTTATAAAAATATTTCTTGATAAAATTCTATGTTGTGCAGCTTTCTTATATTTAATTAATTTGTTGGCTGGTTGAAGTTTGTCTGTTTTTTCTCCTTCTTTATTGTAGTAGAAATTTGTCTTTGTCTAGTAGACCGACCACAATCAATTATATCATTAAAATCTGTCCTATGAGTCGTTGGAATTAGTGGGTGCTCCTTGTTCATACCATCAATGTTGGGTCATATTCCTTACACTAGAACTATTTAATTCTTTATAAGTAGTGAGTGTGAAAGCATTTAGTTCAATGGATATTAACAACTCATTATTATTATTATTATTTGAGTGGACTTATTAAATATTTTTTAAAGTTTTTGAAAAGTGCGTCAATTATAAATTATTCATTTTAATTTTAAAATTTTTATTTAACTAAATAGAATGCAATTTATAAAAGAGCGAAAACTGAAAGGGAATTTAAATTCCATTGTCGCTATATAATTATATTAACACTGAAAAATTGGAAACTAACAAACAATCAAGAAACGAACAAGGAAAAGCAATAATGAAACTATACATGATCAGCAAAGCAAGAAACTCAATTAATGATGTAATTTCAATTCATAAAAAGGAAAGAAAACACAGCTGTAAAATTGCATTTGCCATTTGAGTACATAAAAGTCAAATCTATTAATTAGGCCAGCAAAAGTAATATAGAAATAGAGGAAAGCGAAAGACATTCTGTTGAATCTTGATATCGAACACTAAAAATAAAAATAAAAAGGAAATAATTATAACGATTTACATTTTCCGCTTCCTTTTCTCTTTGTTTTAGTTTAATATTGAATTCTGACCAAATTATAGCAACCTATTATAGTAAACAATTTCTTCTTTGTTAATAAGTGTTTAATTAATAGGGTATTAATTTTTTCACCTAACAAGAAATATTTTATTTCGTGTTGTAGAGACAAAATTATTGTGAGTTCCACTGCAATCAAAAAGGGGATTATATTTTCTTATACAACTGGAGATAAGATATCTCATGCTACACTCATTAATTTATGTGAGTCCCATTGCACAGGAAAAAAAAAATTGAAGTAGGTTCCATATCATTTTGAGTGTGTAGGAGATAGGAGTGTTTATCAACTGATACAAACTGATTCAAACCGCGGTGACCGAATCAAAAAATCGATAACCAAATAAATTGAAAACCGAAAAAAATCACAAATTTTAATTGAATTGGATCGATTTTTGGATTGGTTGATGAAAACCGATCCAATATATTAATTCCCCTCTACCTACTTGAGTTTTTCCTCAATCATAGCTCAAAAGTTTCTAAATACAAGACTCATTAACCCATCAACTAAACTCAAGAAAAAACCAAGTCACAATTTATCAACAAAATTTCATCTGTGTAGAACTTCATATCTCATTGCCGAAAAGAAAAAATTATATTATCATTTAGTGATGCTTTTGTATTTCAAAAAAATAATTATAAAGCCAATATATATAAAAGATATTATTTGCACAATAATCATGAAACAAATTTTAAGATTTTCAAAAAACCAAAAACCGATCAATCCAATCCAATCCAAACCGAAAAAAATTGGATTGGATCGGATTTGGAAAAAAATTCAAAATGAATGGATGATTACATGATCAAAACGAAGGAATTTAATCAGATGATTTTTGCTTTCAAAGTGATCCCATTCAGATCGCGAACACCCTTAATAAGAGAGAGACTTATTATCTCCTTTCACATTAGCCTAATGTTTCCGTTTAAAAAAACAAAAACATAAGGCACAGATTTTAAGGTTGTGCAGGGAAAAAGAGAGACATTTTCCATAATTAATAACGTGTTAACTTTAAATTGGTATGTTTGCTAGCGGTCATTGTTAAGAAGTGTTTTCCTACTTTTTATTTTTATTTCTTAGCAGGTACATTAAATGAGCATTTGCCTTCTTTGACAGCCTCAAGAGGAATTCATCTTTGCTTGGATCTTCCCTCACAAGCAAAGGTGACTTTGACGGTGATGGGGTCCTCAATCAGTTGGAGTTCTGCGTCTTAATATTCGGACTTGTCCTGAACTCATGGAGGAGTCAAAGTAGTGGCTGGTACAAGTCCTTCAACATAAAATCAAAGATTATATCTAACTTTTCCCCCCGTTCATTCATTTGTCATTTCGGGCAATTATTGTTCGGGTCTATGTTACATCGATATTGACACGGGATACGACATAACACAATACTCCGATACGTTAATTCTATAAAATATTAAATTTTGACATGTAAGAACACATTTTAATATTATATAATATTTTTAATTTATGTAGTGTATATTATATTTAGTATTCAATAATTTGATAAAAAAATAAAGCTAAACTTATAATACCCATCAATTTTACAAAGAAACATAAAATATTCTAAATATTTATATTAAACTCAATAAAATCGTAATTGTAATCTAATGAATCTAATAATTGAAACTCAAAATGCAACACAACGTAATCTTTTAACCTTTTTTTGAGTCTTTACAATGAGTATTAGAGTGTCGAAAGTGTCGGATTGTCGGAAAGTGTCGAACACAACATATCAGGATTTTTGAAATGTTGATGCTTCATAGGTTAGGATTTTCAAGTGCGATGAAGTCTCATATTAGTTGATAATAGGTTAAGTGAAATGCATATAAATGGAAACACTTATAAACTTAATATTTTAAGATTTTGAATTGAGACATGGTATCAGACTCACTTACTACACTTGGTGTAACTTAGTCCATTGATGGTAGTCCTCCTGGATTCCCCCTAGACCCAGTGGCGGACCTGTGTATGTTTTAGTGTGTGCAAGTGCACACACAAATTTTTTGGAATAAAATAAAATAAAATATATTTTGGGTCATGAACAAAAATCACAGGATCCAATTTAATCTCTTAAAAAAAAGTTGACTCGTGATCACTTTAAAATCTAAAATAGACTCATGTTCGTCCTTTTGAGGGATTAATGTAGATCTTTTTGAATTTCAGAGGACCATGATTTTGATTACCTGGATCTATTTTTGAATTTTGAGGGATCACGAGTAGACTTTTTTTCCCCTAAGAGATTAAATTGAGGCCCATAATTTTTATTGAGGACCCAAAATATTCTATTGTAACAATTTAGTTGACTCTTGATTTCTTTTTTTATATTATTCAAAGTTTTTTTTTTTATATATTCTTTTGTATTTTAATATATTTAATTTTTTCTTTAAAATTTTTTTCCTTTATTCTTTTATTTTAAGTGTGCAAACATTAAAAAAAAACTCTAGGTCCGCTATTGCCTAAACCTGCAGGACAATTATCCCACATATTCATGTATGAAAAAAAGAACTAACAAAGCCCCGACACAGTTGGTGGATAGCTGGGTCCTTTAAGCATGCTGACAACGATTCGATATCTGACCGTGTGTATAGAAAAGACTTTGTTGGAAGAGATTGTACCCACAATCGCGTGATCTCTACGTTTCGAGGGGATTAGTCCTGGACTTTCGGCTGGGGGATACCCTTGGAATAATTAAAAAAAAAAAAAAAGAGAAAAAGAAATGGTAGAAGTGTTTCATATGATATTTCCTCCTTGTATATTCTTCAGTTCAATTATTATGCCCAAACGCTGGTTAACCTTTGAATGTGGACTTGTATCTCAAAATTCAAACTTCTCAATTTCTTTCCAACCTTAAACAAACTTTATTATCAACTGGTTGTGATTTAGTACAAATTAGCGGCTATAATAGTTGAGTAAACCAATGGACAAAACGCCAAGTCTTTTCCATGTGTCACTACTGATCAATAGTCCTCATAAGTCTTCATTAGGTAAGTATCGTTTTCAAAAGCTGTGGTTTGGAAATTGCTAGCATATGGACTTTGGTCACTCAAATAGCCCCTTTATTGACCTTCTGTTTGTGGTCTTTAGCCCTGGTACAACTGCAAGTGGCATATAAGCATTTACCTTAATTAGCCCTTTGTGTTTCTTAAATGGAACAATTAAGCCTTCAAACATTAATCAAAGGAAGCAGTAGTAGAAAAAGAAACAAACCTAGAATGTGTCCATGAATATTATGTTCGTATATTAATGTAGGGTTTTATTTCTCTTACGTTATTAGAGATAAGTTTCTCCTATTATAGACACATGATATAGTGGAACTCATCACCTATTAAAAAAGAAAAAAGTGACAGCACAATTTTTTATATAAAAGTAGCATGATATATAGTTATCTCATGTAAAATGCGAGAATAATTTCTCATTAATGTATACAGACATCTCCATGTTGTGGATTGACGTCACATGTGTAACCAAAGTCAAAGACACTGAAATAGCGAGCTTCATTGTGTTAAATTTTTTTAATTATTAATTTTCAAAAGCATCAACTAATGCCCATAACATAATAATGCTCAAATTAAAAAAAATACAGCTTTTTTTAATGTTGTTTTAGTGAAGACAATGCAAATTTTCCCTTTCAAACTGAAACATCTTTGTTTATAAATACAGGATAGTTCCTATTTTAATTTAGTAGATACTAAGACAAATATATTATTATGATAAGCAAAATAAATAAATATTATAAAAGTAAGATATCTTCAATGAACTTTACTACCACCAACTGATAACCATATAGTTTTTTTTTTCAAGATGATATATTTATGTTAAATAACACATAAGATGATTAATTTTCAACTATTAAATTTCAAGACTCAAGAATCCTTGTGTCAATTACACATAGAAGACTCCATTATATATTTATATAACAAACGAAATGAGAGATACAAACATATGTACATGATGTGGGACTTCGAAATTACCTACTATTTACAACACTCTCCCTCAAGTTAGACCATATAAATTCACCAAGCTTGTTACATATGTGATCTATCCTAGGTCCTCTTAAAGACTTAGTGAAAAGATCAGCTAGTTGATCACTTGAGTTGACAAAATTAGTAACTATATCTCCTAGAGGATTTTTTTCTCTAACGAAATGACAGTCTATCTCAATGTTTTTAGTCCTTTCATGAAACATTGGATTGGAAGCAATATGCAAAGCAGTTTGATTATCGCAAACGAGAGATGCTGGGCAAGTGTCTCCAAACTTAAGTTCCTTCAGTAGTTGTTTTGACTAGATGAGTTCATAGGTAGTTGTGGCCATAGAGTGATATTCTGCTTCAACACTTGATCTGACAACTATATTTTACTTCTTGCATCTCCATGAAACCAGGTTATCTCCAAAGAATATACAATACTCAGATGTGGGTCTTCTATCAATGGGGTAGTCTGCCCAATCAGCATATGAGTATCCCACAACTCTGGTATGACCTTTGTTTTCATAGAGTAGACCTCTACTTGGAGCAGTCTTTATGTACCTGAGGATACAGATCACTGCATTCTAGTGATCTTTACAAGGAGAATTCAAGAACTGGCTTACTACACTGACTGTAAAGGAGATTTGGTCGAGTGACTGTGAGAAAATTCAATTTCCCAACCAATCTTCTATACCTGCCTGGATCTGAAAATAGCTCCCCTGATTTGGCAGAAGCTTGATATTTGGATTCATAAGAGTATCGACGAGCTTAGCATTCAACATAGTTGTCTCCACAAGAATGTCCATAGCATATTTTCTTTGTGATAGTATAATGTCGTCTTTGGATTAGGCCACTTCTATCCTTAAGAAATATCGGAGTCCTCCAAGATCCCTTGCTTGAAAACGATGACAAAGATGTTGTTTTACTTTAGTTATACCATGATGATCATTACCTATAATGACAATATCATCAACATATACTACCAAATAAATAAAACCTGAATAAGAGTGTCTATAAAATACTGAGTGATCAGCCTCACTCCGAGTCATGCCAAACTATTGTACAACTATGTTAAATCTTCGAAACCAGGCCCAAGGAGACTACTCGAGACCATTTAGGGACTTGCGGAGATGACAGACTAGGTTAGACTCTCCCTGAGCAACAAACCTAGGAGGTTGCTCCATATAAACCTCTTCTTGCAGATCACCATGGAGGAAATCATTCTTTATGTCCAGTGATACATAGGCCAGTGATGAATGACCACTATAGTAAGAAAGAGGCGAACATATGTCATTTTTGCCACCGGGGAGTATAATATCCCTCACCATAAAATTTAATTAATTACATGTAATTAGGTAATTAATCTTATATTAGTAGGTTGAATTAGGTAAAATATCTAATTAAATGGATTGGGGTCACTTTTGAGGTAAAAAGTGCAGTAAGTGAAAATTATGGGATAAAACTGTATGTAGGCAAAAGTAACCAAAATATAAAAGTAAAGTTAAAAATATTACTAGAAAAATATTGTAGTCCATTGGGCTAAGTTTGGTGGTGAATGAAGTTGAATAGATAGATGAGCTTATACCAGTTGAAATAACTAACCTATACTATGTAGCAAAACACAAACCAAATCTCAATTTTTCTTTTTCTTCCTCGTGGGTTCAGCGCTTGAGAGAGTGAAAGAGATATTGGGGAGCAAAAACCTAACTTTCTCATTTCTCATCCAAACCAACTCATTCCAAAGTCAATCTTGCTTCAAATCTTCTCCTTTTCCTTAACCTTCACTTAGTTTTGAGTGGGAACCATTGTGGAGAGAGATATTGCTTGTGGAAGGGACGAAAATTTGATATTGGTGGGGCTTGAGGTGTGAACCATTGTCTCTTGGTTGTTTAATACTCTTTCCTTGTACCCTTGTGGTGGTATTGTGGTAAGCATTTTCACCTTTGTTGGTGTTTTGAGGATATGCATATTTAGGGTTCCATTTATGAAAATGTGGTTTAAGATTGGGTTGTTTGAGTTTGATTAAGGCTTAGTTCCTTTACAAATATTGTTAGTAATGATAAATAAATGGTAGAATTGAGTTTAGATTGTCATTCACGTTATGTTCAAAATTTTGGAAAAATACATGCTTGAAGTGTTGAGTTTCTTGCATCTGTAATCCATGGTTTGGTTGGATATTAATTGTGTCCATGTGATGGCTAGGATTGAGGCAATTGGACCATCCTTGAGTGACCAACCATTGAAGGAAACCATGGAGCTTGATTAGCTCACTTGAATTGGTAAGTTCATGCCTATTGTGGTGTGAATATATTTGTTTGGTTGATGAATATATTTGTATTCATTGGATTGCCTTGATATATGTCTAGTACCTTGATGTAGGTATTAATTGTAAAGTTTAATTGTTTGAATTGGTGGTGAACAAAGGTTGAGATTGGAAGCAATTGGCGTAAGATTTCAGACCTTGGGAATTGATCCTTTTATTGTTCCCCCAAGCCCGGAATGGGTAGTGGTTGTTGATAGTGTATGTAAGTGCAATAAATTAGTTTAATGCTTTGTTATACGAATGTGTATGCACTGGGTGTGGCATAGGTTGGTGTTTCCCTATATTTTGTTTGTTGCTTGACGATGTGTAATTCATACTTGGCAGTTTAGCTAGCCAGTAGGACTATTTTGCATCTGATTATCCTTAGGACAACATGAGAGCTCGAGGGATGTCTCCTAGAGATGTTTTTATACACTGCATGGATATGTATTTACTGCATTATTTACTGGTTATTGCTATTATACTGTGAGTGAACTATGGGGTGGAGAGATGTTCCAAGGAACCTTGGTTTACTGAGATGTATTCGTATATCTCACCTCGTGTTGTGAGGACCCCTTTTCAGTTACAGATGTTGCAAGAGCCTTTGGTGGCAAGTGGTCATACTTGGACTAGATTGATACATGAGGATGTTGCATAATTTTGGTTATGCATGTCATTTAGTAGTTTCCATGTATAGGATTCACATTTGAAAGCCATTTGATATGTGTACATCATTCTTTATTTTGGTGGACTTAGCCTAAGATCACCCTCTTTGGTGTCTCTTTTGTTGCTGGGAGCCAAGGATTTGATCATAGTGTTTTGTAGCTAAGTCCCATGGTTATGTATTAAAGACACTTGAATATTGTGTAATATTGTACTTATTGTATATATGATGGAAGGGCATGGATGCCTATTTGATAAATTTATGTCTTGAAATAACTAAGAATCATGTATTGAAGTGGTTGTATAATGTCAATTAGGTGAAAGAAAACTTTTGGGGTTGAGAATCAATGTAAATTTAAGAATATTATGTCTTGTTGTCCATTTGTAATATCCTATATGATAGATTTGGACCCTTGTGTCTTAATGAAAGTTATAGATCTTTTTCTTAGCTTTCCAACAAGACCAAAATTGCGTCAATCGGATAAGTATAACTCCAGTTATGGGTAAAATACTAAGTCAAGGTGAAATATCCAGATCCGTGGCGCTGTGAGCGCCAAAGTTAGCGTTGTCAGCGGGGGAAGACGCGAAGAAGTTAGTGTTTCTGCGCTATCAGCGTGGGACCCCTGTGCAATTCAGCACCCTTTTCTTCAAAACTTTATAACTTGAGTTATGATGCTCCAAATTGAGCGAGGTTTGAACCACGCATAGCTAACGAAGAGATCAATAACATATTGGGAGATGAGGACCATAGAATTAGTATAAAATTCCTTAAGTAAATAAAAAGTGGAGGTGTTTAGTGTTGAATAACAATAAAAATGAGTTGTTAAGCCTTGTTGGGTCTAAAAGGACTATTTGGCACACTATGGTAGCAACATATAAATACAATTACATTAAGTGTTCCACTCCTAATTTAAGTTATGATTACAGTTATTGGAATTGTTTTAATATACAGAATTGATTTTAAACAGAAACGTTTATTAACGAAAAGGGAAAAAGTTTATCTGTATTATAATTCAATTGTTGTGATTGTGACTGGGCTTAATGTCATACGTAATGTTAACAAACCGGTTCTAGAACAGGATGTTATAGGGAGAATGTGTCTCCATAGTTAAGGCCAAATACTGAGTATAACCCTTAGCCACTAATCAGGCGTTGAGATGATCCACCTGATCATCAGGACCAACCTTGACCGTGTATATTCAATGGCAAAACAACAAACTTTCCAGAGGGAAGGGGAACTGAATCCTAGGTACCACTGCTCTAAAGTGCACACATCTCATCAACCATGGCTTGTCGCCATTCAAAATGAGATAACGCCTCACCTATAGTCTGAGGAACAGATACAGAAGACAAAGAGGAGAGGCAAGCAACGTGTGATGGAGAAAGACGATGATAACTCAGTTTTACCAAATACCTAAGTGGGGGATGAGAATCATGATTACCTTTTCGAAAAGTAATGGGTAGGTCAATGTCAGACGGCGGGTCCGGAGTTGCTGGAGGGGATGATGTTGGAAGTGAGTTCGCAGGAACCTCAGTAACAATAGTGGCAGAGTCTAGGGCATGGTGAACATGGCCGACGATGATAAACTTGGAGAGGGGAACTGAGGCTGGGACATCTCAAGCTGTAACCAAAGAAGGCGGTGGTGGATGGGCATATTGAACTAAAACTGAGGGTAAAGATAACTGAGTATCAACAAAGTTACTGAGAAAGTGGGTAGAGTCAAAGAATGGAATAGACTCAAAAAAAGTAATATCTGCAGACACAAAGTAACGATGAAGACTAGGAGAGTAACAACGATAACCCTTTTGTGACTAAGGATACCCAATAAAGATAAATTTATGTGACTTGGCAGATAACTTGTCAAAACTAGGACTAAGATTATGCATAAAACAAATGGATACAACGGGTGATAGGGAAATAATACTGAGTGTGGTACCTGGTTATCAAGAACGAAGGAGGGCAAGTGATGAATGAGATAACAGGATGTAAGGATAGCATCTCTCCAATATTGGAAGAGAACATGACCATGCAGTAAAAGGGTTCGAGTAGTTTCAATAAGGAGATAGTTCTTGCGTTTAGCAACCCCATTCTGTTGAGGGGTGTGTGAACACGATGTCTGGTGAAGGATACCGTGAGATGAAAAGAAGATTTGAAATTGATGATACAAACATTCATAGGCATTATCACTTCGAATAATGTGAAAAGGAACACCAAATTGAGTACAATTTCATTAAAGAACTGGTGAAAAAAGGAAAATAATTCAGACTGATTTTTCATTAAAAATAACAAAGTACATTAAGAATAATCATCAATAAAAGTTTCAAAATATATATACCCCATAGTAGAAATGGTATGACTAGGACCCCAAACATCCAAATTAACTAAAGAAAATGGAGACGAAGACCGACAACTAACACAATCAGGAAACAAACTACAAGTATGCTTCCATAACAGAGCACACCTGGGGTGAAGCGAAATGCTGATAAAGGCTATTAAACTCAGATCTGACGCCAAATGTCCTCCTCGAGCTTTGATCCTGTAGAATGACAGACTTGTCAGTGAAGGAAATAATACATTCAAGAGATCGAGTCAAACGACTAATGGAAATGAGGTTGAAGAGAGAATTAGGGACATAAAACGCATTATCAAAGGTAATAAAAAGAAAAAAGGAGAATAATGCCAATTCCTCAGGACTGGACCAACGACCCACTAGCCATAGTAATACTAGGCAAGGGACCAGATATACAAAGAGAGACGAATAAAGATTTATCACCAGATATATGGTCTGATGCACCAGAATCGAGAATCCACGGACCAAAAGAAGACGAGTGAGAAAATCCAGCAAAGGAATTACCCATATGTGTGTTAAGAGTAAATTATGCTATGTCTTTAGGACCAAAAATATGTAAATAATGCTTAATATAGCCAAATACATAGCAAATATTATTAGATGCAAAATACTTGTCTAGTTTTCATTCTTGGTATGATACTGACTGAAAAGTGCATCGGTTTCAAGTTAAAATTGCTATATCAGAGCATTGATGGATCAAGGAAGGCGGAGAAGTCAAGGCACAAGCCAAGTGGAATCTAAGGAGTGATTTAACATTGCATCATCTTGAGTTTCTCGCTATAGCGAGAAGACATAAAAAGTAGTCAATTTTACAAGTTTGCTTGATGGTTTGCTCGATGTATTGAGCAACACATCGAGCTAGACAATTTATCTCGATGAAATGCTCGATTCGTCCAGAAACCTAGCGAGCAAAATTGAAAATAAAGCCCATGGACCTTTTTATAAAAATAGAGCGAAAAAGGGCATCAGGGGGACTTTTGGGACGACTTGGAGAGAAAGAAAAGGAGATTCTTAGAGAGGAATGCGAAGGAATAGTCAGAGTTTCACCTTGGATATCAATTACCAAGTTTTTATTATGGATTCTTGTTTTGTTTCATCTCTTGTTTATATTTCTTGCACTATACTAGGCTAGTTTTCTTTTGTAGTTGGGGATATGGATCCAACGTGAATTCTTATTTTGTTTAATTCTTTCATTAATAAATTGTCTCAAATTATTTGTGTTTTCCTCGAATTGCATGTTTAAATTCTGGTATGACTTGATCACTTATATAGGGACAAAGAAGGTTAAGATACACACAATAGACATATTGAGATTTTGATCTTAATAGGGATAGAACACCAATCCTTGCATGATCTAGACATAGGCTTCTAAGAATTGTTAACTTCATAATTCATCGTGCTTAAGGATTAATCTGAAAGGTAACATAAAAAAAGACATTTAATTAAGGTTTTTAATTCAGAACATAAAGGGGAGATTGAGGGAAATCAAAACTCTAACTGTGTCTTCTTGATTGTTAAGAAACTCAATTATTTCTTTCTTGCTTTACTTTTAATTAATTTTTCATTCAACTCTCTTAATCAATTGTCCAACTTAAGCGTAAATAGCGAATTGGTTCTTAAAATCTAACCCTCATGGGAACGATACTCTTATTCATTCACTTTATTACTTGTACTTGCCAAGCTGCAACAAGCAACAAGCAACCCAAGACCATCTTAGAAATTATAGCAACAATACCCTTAATTATTATACGCTTCCTAGTATTTTTATATCATTTTCTTTCAAGATGAGAGAATAAATATTTATAGGAAATAAATGTGTCATTTTAAAGAATTTCCAAGAATAAAATATTTAAAATACTATATCCTTTGAAGTGAAAGGGTATTATTTCACTTAAAACATTCCTTTTTACCCCTTCCCCCTATCATGGGGCTGCTACCCCTTCCCCCTAAAACAGAGCTGAGAGAAATATAAATATCAAGACACTATTAACCACACCAATCGATCGGGTAAATGTAAACCCAATGGGAGTCTCTTCGTACTATACAATAGTGACTAATTAAATAACCACTGAATTTAAGGCTATGCCTTTTAACCACTTTCCTAGACACTAATTATGTAATTACCTTTATCTTGATTCTACTAGTCAAGAGATCAGCAAATAAGCCAATTGAAGTGACACACAAGATTCATACGAAAAATCCAATTGGAAAAAACCAAGGGCAAGTTCAAAGAAGATTTTCATTAAATGGAAGAAATTACAACCTCTCTCTAAATGCAAGGAGAGAACAATATTACCCTATCTTATATTTAGCGAATACTCCTTACTCAGAATAACACACAAGAGATACTAGTTTCTCTGTAAATTGTGGGATGATGAAAACCATTTATAAGCACCCTATTTATAGGCTTAGGGTGCTGCAAAATTTGGATAACAATGCTTTCTCCAACTTGATAAAGTTGATCCTCCAAATCAATAGTAGTTAGCATGTACATTGAATGCTTAAAAGCCATCAAAAGTTAATTTAAACATATCATGGCTTACGTCAAACACAATGTTAAGGTTTTTTTCGCGGTTTGATTTTCAATTCCACCAATAATGTCTCACCAAGAGAATTGTTGGGCTCATGAGTCAATTCTTTCCATCGTCATTGATAAGTTCATTTCTCGTTTCTGTGTGTACATCAACCTTCATTTCATGTAACTTCAACATCTTCACTATTATTTCAAGTCTTTGTGTCACTTACTAGTTTGTTGTTATTGTTGGTTTATGGAATTAGGTGATGTCGCGCCATCTTTTGCTTATTTTTTGTAGTTTGAAATTTGAGAAACTGGAGCAGTTGAATCCTGTAGAGGTCAAGGTCGAAGAAGAAAATTTTCACCTTTTATAACATCGTGAGAGAATCGGGAATAAGCTTATTAGGCAAGCTTTTGAACCTTTAGGGAAAGTAGCCAATTTGAGGTTGGTGAAAGTAGTAGTTGTATCCAAGGGATCGGAGAAAGTAATGGTTAATGGGCTTCTTCGCTTGAGGATTAGCCTTATGGTAGGATCCTATATCACTTAGGCCTCTATGAGAATGAGGTCATGTCCATTCTTCCCTTTTGACACTCTCGCCATGGGAGTTCTTCTAGAGCTTCTAGCAATTAGGTCGCTCATGCCGAGCCTGGTTGTAGGATACATATCTCCAGAACCCGCTTCCTATCATCAGCGAATGATGGACCATTCTACTAACAATAGGAGAGGACTATGTGATAACACATATTTTGTTACACTTATTTATTACTCTTGGTTAGTATTTTCTTCAGATTTTTCAAATTTATACTACTTTCATATTTTGGCCATATCTCACTCTACAGATATCCGATTGACTCCGTTCTTGTTGCCCTTTGAAGCTAACAGAAAGAGATACAATCGTTATTTCATCCACTGAAGCCCAATTCGAACGGAAAGATGGTTGAAACCTTATCCCAAAATGGACGTGTTTTGCTGAAAATTTATTTAAAAGTGGACTTAAGTTGTAATTTTGAACCCAATGTACATGAGACCCAGAGCCAGTATTTCTGTTTTCTTTCCTTTTATTTTGGGTTGGATTTGTAGAGCTCGAAGCCCAACTTGATTAGAGGTTAAAAGGGCGAGAGTAAGGACTTTGTGTATCATCTTTTGTTTGAATTTGAATTTTACAATTTTGAAATTAATATAATTTTTGTCTTTTTTATCTCCTTTTTTCTTTAATCAACCCAAGGGTTAAGGATTCCATGGTTTAATCCTGAGGACCTGCGCCTTATTTTGAATCCAAATTGTTTCTCTTTCCAACTCGGTTTGACATCACGCGATTGTGCGTGTTCAATCTGAGATACGCGATTGCGTTCTTGAGAAAAAGATTAACCATTAGATTTAATAGTTAGGTTGATTAACCCAATGAACTCAAGTCGAACGGGTTGATACTTCGCGATTGCGCGAGTAGACGTGCCGTATTCGACCAAACACTAGGCGATCGTCTAGAGTGGGGTTTCTAAGCAAATGTAGGGATTCCAATTCGCTTAGGGTCAACCACGATTTGGTAATTATTTGTCCAATGATGGATGTCCTTGGAATTCTAATTCTTGGGTTAGTTACTTTTAATTTGATTATTCTTGTTTCTTTTTATTTTATTTTTTATTTTCGTTTAAATTGATAATCATATTAAATTCCTCCATTTTAGTTTACGTTTTTCTTTAGTTTATGTTTCTCCTTATTTTCTCTTTTTATTTAGTTCCCATTTTTATTTAGTTTCTGTTTTTATTTGATTCTCGTTTTCATTTAGTTCTTGATTCATTTAGTTTTCATTTTCATTTGGTTTTCATTTTATTTTTATTTTTATAACTGAGCGATTAAGTTCCTTGCAAACTCTTTGAAAGACGACTCAGGTTGACGCTTTACTACAAAATTTTATTAAACCTAATTTAATTAATTTGCGCAAGTTCGACAGCTCGTGTCAAATTTGGCGCCGGAGAGTTTGCATCGTTCTCTATCGTTCTTTACTCTCATCCTCCTTTTGTTTCAATTATGTAGAAAATTAATCATAAGGAGTGGTGTGATAAGTAGACCGAGAGGATCTTCACGTGTTGATGGACATTGCCTCAAGCCTTTTTATGAGGGACCCCAGCAGCAGCCTGTGGAGGCACAAATCAGGCTCACTGATGCCACTTACCCTCCCTAAGGAGGATATGGAGTCTTCTTTTACTTTTTTCTTTGCATTTTTAATTTCAACCTTAATTGTCAATAAATGGATTTTCCTTTTCTTTCTGATAATTGTTGAGCTATACATAGAGTGAACTTGGACATATTGCTTTTGATAGATTACTATGATCAGGTTTAATTCTTGACTCTTGGATTATATGACTTGTTGATTGATTTTGTGATGCTGATTACATAACTTGGTTTTACCCTTGTGAGATTTTGGGCCTGTATGAATGGATTTTCTCTTCTGTCATTCTCTCTCTCTTTCTTGTGTGTTTCTACTCATGATTAGTGTTCTCTAAAACTTGCTCTTGTTCTTTTTGAAACTGCATTTTTTGTTTGCATGCATGAATTTGATAGAGGCATTATTTCTTTTATTTTTAGCACTGTGGCCAAATAGTCAACCCTTACATAATATTCCCTTTGGTTAACCCCCTTGTGCCTTATTTTAACATTTTTTTCTTAGCCACATTACTAGCCAAAGTGAAAAACCATTTAATTCCATACTTTGAAAATTTATTGAGCATTGGTTTCACTGTAGTTTTGTGTTTAAGCATGGAGGTTTTCCGGGGGACGTGCAACACTTTAAGTGTGGGGGAAGGAGCATTTAATTCTTTTGTTATTTTAAAAACAAAAAAAAAACTAAAAAAGAAAAAGAAAAGAAGTTCTCATCTTTATGTTGTGTTTCCCTTACTTTATTCTTTTTTTTTTTTATTTCAGTTATGTTTCGTTGATTTAGATTTTATTTGACTAATGCTCTTTTAAATTTCTTGGGTATTTAACATCTCTTTTCCATAGTCATCCATACCTTCACCTAAGCTCATTACCACCTTAAATAAGCCCTTTTGATTTATGCATGAATTTGTTATTAGCAATAGAGAAGTAGAACTTGAGCAAGCTTATGGTAGGATAATTTTCTTGAGTAGATTTGAGTGTTACAATTAACTACCCTATACACTTGAGAAAGTAACTGAGAGCATCTTGTAAGAGAGCATTTTATGTAATTAGTATTTTCAATTGAGATTATCAGGTCTTGTGATTTGAGATTAGAGAATTTCTGTCTTGATTGGTTTATCTGTTGAAGACTTATAATCTTTGTGCATTTTCTATATGCTTGGTAATTGTTAGAAATGATTGGTTGATCTTAGTCTTTGCTTTCTGTTTTAATTTTTGTCCAGGAGTGCAAAAAGATAAGTGTGGGAGAATTTGATAACATATATTTTGTTACACTTATTTATTACTCTTGGTTAGTATTTTTAGAATTTATTTGAGTTAAATAAAGGTCTTTTGGGTCAAATTACAATTCTGGATTTTAATTGAGTTTAATTGATTTTCGTCAGAATTTTTCAAATTTACACTACTTTCGTATTTTGGCCATATCTCATTCTACAGATGTCCGATTGACTCCGTTCATGTTGCCTTTTGCAGCTAACAGAAAGGGATACAATCTCTATTTGATCCACTGAAGCCCAATTCGGACCGAGAAGATGGTCGAAACCTTAGCCCAAGATAGACGTGTTTTATTGGAAATTTATTTAAAAGTGGACTTAAGTTGTAATTTTGAACCCAATGTACATGAGGTCCAGAGCCAGTATTTTTATTTTTTTTCCTTTTATTTTGGGTTGGATTTGTAGAGCCCGAAGCCCAGCTTGATTAGGGGTTAAAAGGGCGAGAGTAGGGACCTTGTGTATCATCTTTTGTTTGAATTTTAATTTTACAGTTTTGAAATTAATATAATTTTCATCTTTTTTTCTCTCCTATTTTCTTTAATCAACCCAAGGGTTAAGGATTCCATGGTTGAATCCAGAGGACCTGCGCCTCATTTTGAACCCAATTCGTTTCTTTTTTCAACTCGGTTCGATATCGCGTGATTGTAGGTGTTCAATCTGAGATACGCGATTGCGTTCTTAAGAAAGAGATAAACCATTAGATTTAATGGTTATGCTGATTAACGCAATGAACTCAAGTCAAACGGGTTGATATTCCGCGATTGCGCGAGTAGACTCGCCGTATTCAACCAAACGCTAGGCGATCGTCTAGAGAGGGATTCCTAAGCGAATGTAGGGATTCCTAAGCGAATGTAAGGATTCCAATTCGCTTAGGGTCAACCACGATTTGGTAATTATTTGTCTAATAATGGATTGCAATTCTAATTCTTGGGTTAGTTACTTTCAATTTGATTATTCTCATTTATTTTTATTTTATTTTTTATTTCCATTTAAATTGATAATCATATTAAAATCCCCCATTTTAGATTGTGTTTTTCTTTAGTTTCCATTTTTCCTTATTTTCTCTTTTTATATTGCTCCCATATTTATTTGGTTTCCGTTTTTATTTGATTCCCGGTTTCATTTAGTTTTCATTTTCATTTGGTTTCTTTTTTATTTTTTATTTTTTTTATATCTGAGAGATTAAGTTCCTTGCAAACTCCTTGAGAGACGACTCAGGTTGACACTTTACTACAAAATTTTAATAAACTTGATTTAATTAATTTGCGCGAGTTTGACAGCTGGTGTCACTATGTTGCACCGACACTTTAAAAACCCAAAGTGTCGTGTCGGACACTCGTGAACACTTTGACACGTTCCGACATCTATAATATTTGAAATTTCATTACATACCATGAAAAAATTGATCGATATTTTACCAAAATGGTATAATAAAAATTTAAAATGGATATCGAATAAATCTCTCTAGAGTGTATAAGAGACTTTCAATTTGAAAATATAATAGTAAATATTTACATCTTATGTTTCTTTGGGTAGTACAAGTTTAGTTTCATTTTTTGTTAAATATTGAATATTGAATATAATATGCACTGCATAAATTAAAATATTGTTTAATATCAAAATGTATCTTGACATGTCAAAATTTAACATTTTTTAGAATTAACGTGTCGGAGTGTCGTGTGTTGTGTCGATGCAATATAAGGAGAAGGTTATGCCATCCTGGGGATGCTTGGCTGATCCTCTACGACATATATGAGGCAATTGCTAGAGACTTAGGGTTGTCAAAAGTGACACCAGAAGCCTGGCCTAGTCCCTCAGATAGTTCTAATTTCAATTTTTACGAAGGTATGAGAAATTCTTCTTACTGTGCAAGTTCTTTTATGAGTAGACCGAGTGAAGAGTGGAGAGATCGAGAAAGAACACGCGTTGATATGAGAGTCATGCGTGGGCAGAGTAGGGAGCGTAGACGATCTCGTGGGGAGTGAAGGTTGGTTCATGACTGCCTGAGCTTTCTCAGGCGGTCGATTTATAAAAGGTAGAAGGTCAAGAATTTGATCATCTTTCTTCTCCTCCTAGGTGCATTCTCAGATTTCTTGATGGCTTTTAACCATGTAGTCGTAGATTTGATTCCCACATACGGCCCAATGAATTGTTTGGTGAAGAGCTTAGGTTTATTTCCCTTGATAGGGTGAAGTATCTCAATGTAAAACTCTATGGAATAGTCACTGTGAATATCTCAAGTAAAGGATTAGAGATAGGGGATGGTGAAAGGGCACGATGGCTTTAGAATTCCGGAGAATTTCCCTCATAAAATGGGGAATGCAAGATAACCCTTCAATGGTTGAAAAATGGATATGTATAGATGAAAAAATATTTTCTAATCATAAGAGAAAGAGAGCACTATAACCATTTTGCCCAATGCAAAGTATTATACTATCACGAGTTAAGGGAATCATTTTTATTAAAAGTGTAAATTACACCTTGTATTATGTGATTTTTAAATTTTCACTTTTCATATTATTTAGCTTCAGCCCGAGATGATCGACTGATTATATATTGTATGTTTTCAGATGTATTGGTCAGATACTGATTGAACCTGTTTTCCCTTTTTCATTCCAAGGTGTTTATGTGGGTGCTCTACCATGTGTTACAAAAAATAGAGGGTGGTGTTATGTTGACGAACTCGGCAAGTGTACCGATCGTACAAGTAATAAAGTGATAAGAAAGTTGTCGATCTCACGAGGACTGATGACCAAACAATAATATATTTATTTAATTAAAGTTGGATCGATCATTAAAGGTTTTCTTGAGAATATTGTGATTTAATTAAAAGTAGAATTTGTAAAACTATTTTGGTTTTTTTATATTTTAGAAATTAAATTCAGAATTTAGAATACTCGAAATTGAGTTTAGATTTTTAATCAAAAGACGTAGTAAGGATTCAACTTCCCCAATGGTTTCTTAACGAGTTTGCATATTCTTACGATTACATTCAAGATCGAATTATTAACGGCTCTTTCTATTATTGACTAAATCCCAATCCCTTGGTAATCTAATCCAAAGCCTAATCCCTTAGTGATTTTTCATAAAATAAGCATTAACGCAAGAACTCACAGTTATAAAATCCACAAGTCTATCCCAAGATCATGCAAATTACAGCAATCAATCAATCAGAATCATATACCAACATTCCTATTGTCATATATGACTCATATGTTTATATACGATTGATCAAGTCATAAATTAAACTAATCATAAATATCGGATTGATTGCATAATTCAAAAGCAAGAATATAATTCATAAGAAATAAACAAACATCAACTAAGAATCCATTGGTTCTGTATCTTCCTAACTATTAAAAGTAAATTAGCTACGCATAGTGATAAAAACAAAATTTAAAGCTACTGTAAAAGTAATAAAGTTCATGATAAAACTTGTCTAATGGTGATGATCAATGGTGCAGAGTTGACTCATTCCTTCTCCTCTGCCACGATCCAGTGCTACTCTTCCGCTCCTTCCTTCGCTTCGTCTCTGAGTGCCTTCTTTTTCCGCGTTCCAGAATTCATTTCACGGCTTCATTCGCGTTGTATTTAAAGGGTGAAATTTGGGCTTCTAAAATTTGGATCCGCTCGCTGAAGCGAGCAACTCAGCGAGCACTTGTTACTGGTTGCTCCCTTACTCGCTCGTGCGAGGACTTTTGCGAGATGCTCGCCCATTTGCTCGCTTGAGCTAGGAGCTTTGCGAGCTGGTCGCCCACTTGCTCGCTTTAGCGAGCAGTGGAGTGAGCGTTACAATTTTTATTTTATTTTTTATTTAATTTTTGATTTTCCCATTGCTCCGCGGATTTCACTGTTGCATCATCCTTATCATATTGGCACTTTGTTATTTTAGTTTTAACAACCTGAAACAACAACAATTATTCAAAATCTTCTATTGGTTGACAATTCATTTTGTTTTACTGTTTTATTGTTTTAACACTATATTTTTAACTTTTTTAATAGTTATTTGAACTCTTTTTAACCATAAAAACATAGTGTCTTGGACACTTATCAAACCATTCCCAGATTTGCTCATTGCTGTCCTCAGCAATGAATTGAATTAAAAACATGGAATAATGTAAGCCTGCTTAATATAAAACTATGCAATATATCAATTTATGAATGATCAGACTTAGACAGAAAATAATAGAACTTTTAAAAACAAACAATTAACTAAGCAGACTTGAAAGTAAGCAAGTTATAAAATCAAAGTATGAGTTCAGTCAATCAAGCATAAAACTGAGTTTTAACACATCCCTCACTAGATATATCAAGTCACTCATCACTCATCTCACATCCCTCACTAGACATATCAAGTCACTCATCACTCATCTGTCTAAGGGTAAGTGTTTTACTCAAATTTTTCACTGTATCAATATTTTCATAAGCTTGATAATACTCCAACTTTCCATAATTAATTCACATGCACAAAGATCAAGAGGTCTTTATTTAGGTTGTAACGGGGCTGAGCTGAAGGTAAGATAAATAAGGAAAACTAGTTTTAACAATGAAATGCGGAAAGATCATGGTAAAATGTAAACACTCAAACAATAATCCTTTTTCTTCTTTCTTTCCTCCTTTTTCTTTTTCAGCACTTTTATTTCTTTTTCTGTATTTTTCTCTTCTTTTTTAACCTCCAACACTTTTCTCTTTTTCATTTTTCAACACTCTTATTTGTATAGAACGATAAATATTTTTATTTTTCACCATTTTCAACCTTTGCTTTTGCTCCATTCGCCTAACCTCCTTTTCACCACTTTGAATTACATGACGAAGTACTCATGTTTACACCTTACCAAGAAATTTCTATAATCCAATATTATTTAAGGTAGATGTGTATGTAGAGTGGCTAATTAAGATAACAGGTATTAAGAACAGAAAAGGCTTAGGCTCAAGGGGCTAAACAAAGGATGTCATAATGGTTGACTTTTTGGCTAACTAGTTAAAACAATAAAATGCCTCAATCATTTCAAACATGCATTCAAACAATTACTTCAAGGAGAAACAAAGCAAGTTCTGGTAATATTTTCAACAGTGAAATGCACACTGAAAAGAAATTTCTGTTTAGGCTCAAACCTCACGATTATATGTGTGCAATTTCAGTAATTTATGCTCTTTCTCAATCACTCATACTGTAATTTTATTAGTCTTACTGACTCTTAGACTAACTCAATCAATGCTTATTCAAAAAAAAAAAATATAAAATATACTCTAAGTCATCACATCATTAAATATTTTTTACTGACTAGTTCTAACTTAGCATGATTTCATAATTCAAACAAAGAGAAGAAACACAATAAAATAAAGAGGACTAAGGAAAAGAATTTTCCCTGTTTTTCTGAAAAATTTCGCGACTCTTCTCATCACAGGGATCATAGTTGTACCAACTGCTACTACTGCTACTATATATATGTGGTGCAGTGCGTCCCTATTCCCAGATTTAGGAATTTGCTGTCCTCAGCAATTAATAAATCAAAAAGAAAGAACTGCACACATCATCTCAAAAATATCATCAGATAAAGTCAGTAGTAGCAATCATGCTCACAACAGAGTGAGAAAATAAAATCTTTACATCACCAGAGTCATTACTAATCAAAACAGATAAACAAAAGAAAAATAAAACTAAAATAATTAACTTAAAAGCGATAAATTCTTAGGCTGCCTCCTAAGAGCGCTTGTTTAACGTCATTAGCTTGACGTTACATCTTCATTAATCATGGCGACTTGTAGCCGGAATTCAAAGATGATGCCATTCCTTTTATCATAAATATTGCTTTGCCGTAATAGTACTCTCGTGCATATAGGCGAGAAGGTTTGGCCTCAAGAACTCTATACTTAGTCTTGATGTGCTTTCCTTTGCTCTTAGGCTTTGCCATCTTCGCCTCCAGCTTGCAACTCTCATCTGGCTTATGATCTTTCTTTTCTTCTTCTTTAGCCTTATTTTCCTCAATAAAGAAAATTTTCTCTGGCTGACTTGTAGGTGGTGGAGTTTCTTTTTCAGACATTTTGAGAATAGCCCTTTCTTCTTCCACCCTTGAGATTAATTCACCCTTAGGCACATCAATTAGCGCTCCGGAGGTCGCTAAGAAAGGTCTACCAAAGATCATGGGAACAGTAGCATGCTCCTCTATATCCAAGATAACAAAGTCCATCGGGAAGATAAACTTGTCCACCTTAACAAGTATGTCCTCTATTACTCCATATGCTTGCTTGGTGGAGCGGTCAGCTAGTTGTAGAATCGTATTGATCGGTTTCACTTCTGTGATTCCCAGCTTCTTCATCATAGATAATGGCATTACGTTGAAGCTGGCACCTAAATCACATAAAACTCCCTCTGTTGTCATCGAGCCAATCGTGCAAGGGATACTAAAACTTCCTGGATCCTTTAATTTCGGAGGTAAATTCTTCTGCGTGATTGCACCACCCTCCTCTGTCAAAATAGTGGATCCTTCTATTGTGAGCTTCCGCTTCTTGGTTAGGATCTCTTTTAGAAACTTAGCATATGATGGCATTTGCTCTAAAGCTTCTGCAAAAGGGATATTGATGTGCAGCTTCTTAAAAATCTCTAAGAATTTAGAGAAATTTTTCTTCTGCTCGTGCTGCTGTAACCTCTGAGGATAAGGAGCCTTAACATACGGGTTATCCCCCAACACTTTCATTCTTTCTTCTAAAGAAGGCTTCTTTATTACTTTTTTACGTGGGGTGTCATTTAATGGTCCTCCAATAATTGTGACATCTCTATCGACATGATCATCAACTTTTTCTTCAGCAGGATTTTCCTTCTCTGCATCTTTTTCACTACTCGGTGCAGCTATTGGTATTTCCACACTTTCCCTTGTAATGATGGCATTACATTTTTCCTTGGGATTAATAATTGTATTACTAGGAAAGGTTCCTGGAGGCCTCTCAGCCATCTGTTTGGCAAGCTGACCAATCTGAATTTCCAGATTCTTTGTGGAAGCTTCTTGATTCTTTAAAGATTATCTCGTTTCTTCTGCGAAATTTGTTTGAGACTGGGCCATCTTTTTGAATGCAACTTCCCATGCGGCCTTCTGACTAGGTTGGGCTTGTTGGAAATTCGTATTATTTTGTTGGGGCCCATTTTTATAGGATAGACCTGGATGATTCCTCCAGCTCGGATTGTACGTATTTCCATAAGGATTTTCTCTCCTCTGGTTATTCCAGATTCCATTAACCTGAGCTGGATCAATCGTTATCATAGTGTCACAATTTTTAGGAGTGTGTGGTCCACCACAAGTATCACAAACTACAGGAAATTGAGAGTTAACCACAGAGATTTGATTTTGGGTAAAGTGTTTAACAAGTGAATCTAGCCTTTGATCCATCTTGTCTTGTTTGGCTAATATAGCGTCGTACCCTTCTAACTGCAAAACTCCTTTCTTAGGTTGAACTGGTGTGACCTCGTTATCTTCAGATGCCATCTTCTCAATTAGCTCAATAGCCCTTGTGGGAGTGATTTCTTCGATACTCCCTCCAGCTGCAGCGTTAAGAAGTACTCGATAAGTCGGAGTAACTCCTTTGTAGAAAATTTGGACCTTCTCGCCATTAGATAAAACGTATTGTGGACATCTCCTGATTAGTTCTTTAAATCTTACCCATCCTACGCACAGAGATTCGCCTTCGAGCTGCTTGAAGTTGTCAATCTGTTCTTCAACTCGGAGAATCGGGAAAGTGGGAAGATCTTCTTTTGGAATTTCTCAACCAATTCTTCCCATGTGGAGATGCTATTAGCAGGTTGCAATTCCAGCCAATTAAGTGCTCTTCCTTTTAAGGAAAAGGGAAACATCATCAAACGGATTTCTTCAGGAGGAACCCCATTAGCTTTAATGAGGCTACACAATTGTAGGAATTTAGTGATGTGGCGGTTTGGGTCTTCGATCGGGTCTCCTTCGAAAAGATTAATTTGAATTAGATTCAGAAAGGAGGCTTTTATTTCAAAATTATTGGCATGGATTTGAGGTCTCCTAATACTCGCAGTCGGATGCGAGAAATTAGGGTTTAAGAAATGGCTCATCAGTTCTTCAGGTGGATTTTGGTTATCCTCGGCCATGACTGATTCTTCCGCATATTTGGAGCTCGATGCGTTTGGTGTCTTCCTCGCTGTTAAACGCTTACTATTAGTTCTTTCTAAACTTCCTAACTCTGGTTCGCACCGTAGGTCACTGGGATTAACAGTGCCTCGCAGATGCATAAACCAGAAAACTAAGGCTCAGTGGACCAACTAACGGAAACCACTAACTAAACAGAAAATTTAAAAATTTAAAGCAAACAAATTAGAATAAAATAACTAAATAAACTAAATAACAATAAAAACAATAAAATATTAAACTAACACAGTAAAATAAATAACGATAAAATAAAATGATCCAATCTATAATTTGATAAATAAAATTAATGTTGATTAAATCAGTCCCCGACAACGGCGCCAAAAACTTGTTGATGAACTCGGCAAGTGTACCGGTCGTACAAGTAATAAAGTGATAAGAAAGTTGTCGATCCCACGAGGACTGATGACCAAGCAATAATATATTTATTTAATTAAAGTTGGATCGATCATTAAAGGTTTTCTTGAGAATATTGTGATTTAATTAAAAGCAGAATTTGTAAAACTATTTTGGTTTTTTTATATTTTAGAAGTTAAATTCAGAATTTAGAATACTAGAAATTGAGTTTAGATTTTTAATCAAAAGACATAGTAAGGATTCAACTTCCCCAATGGTTTCTTAACGAGTTTGCCTATTCTTACGATTACATTCAAGATCGAATTATTAACGGCTCTTTCTATTATTGACTAAATCCCAATCCCTTGGTAATCTAATCCTTTATTTTAATCCAAAGCCTAATCCCTTAGTGATTTTTCATAAAATAAGCATTAACGCAAGAACTCACAGTTATAAAATCCACAAGTCTATCCCTAGATCATGCAAATTACAGCAATCAATCAATCAAAATCATATACCAACATTTCTATTGTCATATATGACTCATATGTTTATATACGAGTGATCAAGTCATAAATAAAACTAATCATAAATATCGGATTGATTGCATAATTCAAAAGCAAGAATATAATTCATAAGAAATAAACAAACATCAACTAAGAATCCATTGGTTCTGTATCTTCCTAACTACTAAAAGTAAATTAGCTACGCATAGTGATAAAAACAAAATTTAAAGCTACTGTAAAAGTAATAAAGTTCATGATAAAACTTGTCTAATGGTAATGATCAATGGTGCAGAGTTGACTCCTTCCTTCTCCTCTGCCACGATCCAGTGCTACTCTTCCGCTCCTTCCTTCGCTTCGTCTCTGAGTGCCTTCTTTTTCCGCGTTCCAGAATTCATTTCACGGCTTCCTTCGCGTTGTATTTAAAGGGTGAAATTTGGACCCGCTCGCTGAGGAGCTCGCTGAAGCGAGCACTTGTTACTGGTCGCTCCCTTACTTGCTCGTGCGAGGACTTTTGCGATATGCTCGCCCATTTGCTCGCTTGAGCTAGGAGCTTTGCGAGCTGCTCGCCCACTTGCTCGCTTTAGCGAGCAGTGGAGCGAGCGTTACAATTTTTATTTTATTTAATATTTAATTTTTGATTTTCTCATTGCTCCGCGGATTTCACTGTTGCCTCATCCTTATCATATTAGCACTTTGTTATTCTAGTTTCGACAACTCAAACAACAACAATTATTCAGAATCTTCTATTTGTTTTCAATTCATTTTGTTTTACTGTTTTAACACTATATTTTTAACTATTTTAATAATTATTTGAACTCTTTTTAACCATAAAAACATAGTGTCTTGGATCTTAAGACTTGAATGATGCATATATAGGTGATTCTTGAGGATATTCTAAAATGTACATTATATCATTGAGTAAACGACTACTACATGTGAGTGTAGTATCAATTGTGAGAACAAGCACCTACAGTGATCAAGAGATATCCCAAAAATAAAAAGGATTCAAAAGAATGAAATGGTTGTACAAAAAATTAAATAACTTATACTGGGCCGCACAGAAAACTTTAAAAAAATTATATACTCTTAAGAGTAATAATTTTAATATTTTTGTAAATGTTTAAATTTAATTAACCAATATTTTTTTAATCCAATCACATATGATTATGCAATACGAGGATTTATATATGTTGTTATTTTATTACGATAATATAGCACTCTCATAATATACAGTAATTTTTCAAATTGTAGGGAACAAAGTTACTCTTTATTTTTATTTTTTGGTAATCAAAAAAGTTACTCTTAAGTTATTGATTAGAATTGATGGCTACAGTCAACACTTGGCTTCAGGACCACGGCCACGGGGTTCTCGGTCACGCCTTCTCTCTTACGCAATACTTTACTTTTTGTCAATTGGTCCCTTCATGCAATTGACTGTTATGTGACCGGAAATACCCATTATTCAAAGTGATAACATTATATCATGAAAAACATAAGGCTTTTTTATTTAAATATTAGTCTAATAATTTGACAAACATATGGGGATAAAACTTAATGAAACATTATATTTCATACTTTTGAAAACTTATAGTATTATATTTTAATTTTTCTTTTTAAACAACTCAAAAGAATAATAACCTTATTTTCTAGACTAATAATTCTGAGCAATGATTAAGAATTTTCCTACGTCTACGTCGAAAGATTTTTTTGCTAGTATTGTGCATCCTGGCTAAAATGCTAGCAGCCAAAATTGACTAAAGCTATCTCTCTCTTTTTTTATTTTTGACCTGATTGTAACATCTCCGTCTCGAGCCGGTTCAATTAACATATGTATGATACTAAATAGAATCGCGGAAGATTTAACTTACGAAAATACGAGCTAACTCTTTTTTTTCTTTAATCCTTTTTCACATATATATTACATTGCATACTTCTTCTAGTTTAATTCTTATTTTACGAAGACAAAAATTAGATAGAGTAACCTCTGTAAATCGGACAACTAGGGATTTGCAAGGTATCCTGATAAACAGTTTATACAATATATGATTTCATCACTACCAGATATTCATATAGGATCACCTACCCATCCGTGGGCGCATGCATAACATGACTCCGTGCCACTATGTCTAACAGCATGCATATCCAACATGTAATCATATATCTGAATACTACATCATAATAGAGACATGCCTGAATACACAAAGGTACATGCATCAAAGCGGAAAACATGTGCAAAACATATACAAGTCATATACAAAGTAAAGGATTAGACATCATGATCCTCAAAACGAATGGAATACTAAGACATATAAACAATCCTCAAAATAATGGTAGCATACTGCTACACAAAATCCAGTCCACCAAGCACTCTATCCACAGGTCGTATCCTTGCCCCGTGTATGCTCAACGTCAACCTGTATACCTGAAATGATGTCCCCAAAAGGGTTAAATAACAAATCTCAATAAGCTCCAAGTTTATAGATAATTCTCCATACCCCTAGGCCCACTCTTGCATGAGAGTCAGATACAGAGTATACAAAAATGTCATATAACAGATATCATAACAGAACAAAGCATATAAACATATCATATCAGAGGCGTATGCAGTTATTCCCAAGGGAGGACCCCAAGCGAAAATCAACGCACGTGTTCCCAAGGGAGGACCCCAAGCGGAACCAAAACATATCAGAGGTGTACACAATCAGTCCCGAGGGAGGACCCCAAGCAGACATCAATGCATAAACAAATCAATGGCCAAAGATCAATACAGAAATCACATCAGAACAAATCACATCATGTTATCAAATGGCTCTATATAAATGCATCTATACAAAGCATCAAATACAATTATACAATCCAACCATAGTTCACTAACCATGGTGGAGCACTCAAGCAGGAAAAAGCTCCTTAAAAATAGAGCTTACCTTTTGAAGCTTTAACAATTTGCTCACTTGTAACACAAGTTACCTATTTAGCTCCAAAGGAAACCAAAGACGCTCAGTCACTAGGCACACCTAGAAAAAGAATCCAAAACAAAAATCAATAAAATGATACCATGCCATGATTTTACATAGGGCATACATTTTATCACTTACTTTCATTTCTTTACATTTTTGTCAATTCTATGCCAATACACAAGTCAAGACCACACTTTCATACATTCCTTTATTAGATCGCTTTAAGGATGATTACATGAACCACAAGCACACTCATGGTTTCATAAGCCATTTCATTTCATAATCATACTAGTGAACCACATTGGAGTGCTAACACATCATTAAAACAAAATTTACATAATCTTCCCCCATTGGAACCATGATGGCCGAAATGCACAAGGAGGATTTCCAAGGGATTTTCCACTTTGTCATCTCACTTTAACACTTAAATTTCAACCTACACCAACATACCAACCTTCCAATCCATGCAATTAAATTTTTTGCACAATAAACCCTAAATAACCTATCATGGCCGAACCTAGGGGAGGGAGGTGCAATGGGATTTTTCAATTTTCCAACACATGTTAATGTTTAATTCATATTATAACTTCTTAAACAACACAAACTCATCATCAATTTCAAATTTCAAACTCAATTATTTCCCACCAAAACATGCTTCAAACTTTCAAGACTTAAATCATAAAAATTAAACCATGGAAATTGATATTTCTTACCTCTAATCGCTTATCCAAGGTCCAAGGAACAAAACCTAAGCTTAGCTCACTCAAAATCCACACTTTTGCACTTGGATGAATAGTGCCACGAATTGGAGAGGAGGAAGAAGTCTTCCCACAAGTAATTTTAGCTCAAACAAAGTGGTGGAATGGATTCCTTGGATGGTTTACTATCGATTTCACGTAATGGACTTTTGCATTTGGATGATTGTGGAGTGAGAAATCTAGAAAAGAAATTTCAAACCCTAACCCCCCTTTGAAGATGAACAACTGGGTATGAAGAAAGAGAAGGGAGCAAAAGTCTGATGTGAATAGTGATTTTCAAGTCACTTAAGGTTTATAAGCACATGTGGCTTTTTACCGATTGTTTTTCTCTCGCGTATTTTCACTTAAATCTACCCGGAACTAACTTAAAGCTACGAACATATTTTTTATTTTTCTGAACTTATTTATATTAACTTTTATTCCCTAAGGAACAATATTAATATTTCACAGTATGGTTTCTGCACCATTTTTGACGAAATGCAATGTGAATCACTAATTTAGCACCGTTTGCATACGAAACTTAAAACTTATAAACTTATCATTTTTGGGTCTATTATGACTTGTTTGGCATATATTAGACTTTCTTATTCTTATTTCATCAATTATTTAGTTATGGACTCTACCGGTTGCTTAAACAGCGGTATGATATATCCGACATAAAAACATTATTCATGAGATTTTCAAGGAAAGTGCCAGACTATACAATTTTTCGTTCTGAACTCACATTTTGCATCAGAATTGCCAAATTATGTCTCTAAATTCATTTTGCCTATTTTAAGCTCTACCAATTGATTCACATCAATACAGATCATCCGGCAAAAAGCACTGTTCATGACCTAGTAATGATTACAGTCAAAATACTCAAAATCACACTCTGAATCTAATTATGACATTTAAATCCTTAAACTTAATCTCTAATTAAGATTTACAAGATAAGATCATTATATTGATTCTTTGCAACCGTTTGCATCATGAACAAGCCGGAGATACAATGACGAAAAAAATAAAGGAAAAAGAAATTTAATAATATTTTTCTATTTTAAGATTTTGGGTGAAGGTTTAAAATTATTTGTCAACAATTATTATGATCAAAATTATTATTTTTTTATTTAAAATTTAAATTAAAAAATTGCTAATTTTCTCCTATAATGAATTCTATTTCTCTCACTATAAAAAAATAATTTTAATTAAAATGTCACAATTTTATGTTCTTTAAAAGTATAAATATTAATTGGGAAAAATTTTTGTCATTATAAACGACATAGTTTTGTATTATTTTTAAATGAAATGACATTTTGATATATATTTGATAATTTTTTACACTTTCTCGTCCACTTTTTCTATAAAATTAAGATAGACGGAAAAGAAAGGACGATATTAGGCAGCGAAAAGATCTTTACGAACAGCCACTTTTCTGATTTTGATATCTCTCTTAATATGCTAATTACTTCTGCAGCACGACGGCACTGTGGCTATAATTTGAGCAAACCATACATTATATGGATTGAAGAATAACAAAGCAATAAGTAAAACACCACAGAAATCATTGTTACAAATTCGTGTTAGAGGATTGTAGAAAATCCGAGAGGTGTGATGCTCTTTCCACTTTTCAGTGAGAAAAAACACACAGGATTGTCTAGTGATGAAAAATCTTTGTCTTGTGTTTGTCTTTACTAAGACTCTCTTGTTCTTTTTTCATATCTCCAGTGCAGCTGACTCCATATCACGGTTCCAATCACTTTCTGAAGGAAAGACCTTAGTTTCTGAAGATGGATACTTTGAATTGGGTTTCTTCAGTCCAGCAAGTTTTGCAAACCGTTACTTGGGAATATGGTACAAGCATATACCAGTTAAGACTGTTGTTTGGGTTGCCAATGGAGCCAACCCTGTGAAAGACAACTCTAGCATCTTGCATATAAACAGTGAAGGGAATCTTGTTCTTGTTAACCATGATTTGATTGTGTTTTGGTCAGCAGAGTCCAGAAAGAAGGTTCTGGTTCTGAATCCCATTGTTCAGCTCTTAAATTCTGGGAATTTAGTACTGAGAGATGAGAGAGATGAAGATCCTGAAAACTACATGTGGCAAAGCTTTGATTATCCTTCTGATACATTACTACCAGGAATGAAGTTGGGTTGGGACTTAAAAACAGGTCTTGAATGGCGTGTATCTTCTTGGAAGAACTGGGATGATCCATCACCTGGAGACTTTTCTTGGGGTATCTCACTTGAAGGTTTTCCTCAAATAATTATGTGGAAAGGCTCAAAAGAGTACTACCGTGGTGGATCTTGGAATGGCCTTGGATTCACTGGCGCCCCAGAATTGAAGAACAATCCTGTTTTTGAGTTCAAGTTTGTCTCCAACAAGGATGAAGTGTACTACACATACAACCTTAGGAATAAGTCAATAATTTCAAGGATTGTTATGAACCAAACCATTAGCACTCGCCAGAGGTACATATGGATTGAAGAAGCTCAATCTTGGAGGCTTTATGCATCTGTGCCTAGAGATAACTGTGACTCGTATAATCTTTGTGGACCATATGGAAATTGCATCGTAGGTGACTCGCCAGTGTGCCAGTGTTTAGAAGGGTTTAAGCCAAGATCACAAGGAAACTGGGACACCATGGATTGGACTACAGGATGTTTACTCACTGAACAATTGAGCTGTGAGGATAGGAGCAAACATGGGTTTTTGAAATTTAGTGGGCTGAAATATCCTGATACTTCACATTCTTGGGTCAATGAGAGTATGAATCTCAATGAATGCAGGGTTAGATGCTTAGAGAATTGTTCATGTAAAGCTTATGCAAATTCAGATATGAGAGGAGGAGGTAGTGGCTGTTTGATGTGGTTCGGTGACCTCAAGGATATCAGACAATTTTCTAGAAGTGGTCCGGATCTATATATTCGAATGAAAATTTCAGAGTTAGGTAAGGTCTTGATCTCTCTCAAGTCATTGATATTTTATTGACTAAGATAAATGATTTTCAACTCTACTGTATTTGCTATTCTGTTGGCATAACTTTATATATTTTTCAATGATTTCATAACTTATTCTGCTCATTTCTGTATAAATCATGAAGCCTTGAAAGAAAAACACAAGAATAAGGTGGTAGCAATAATCATCATGATCTCCTCAGTTCTTATGGTGATTCTGGCCTTGCTCTATGTTGTCAAGAGAATGAAAAAGTTAAGAGGTAGCTTTCTTACTCTAGCTTATTTCATTTCACGAAATTGACAGTGACATACAGAACAAGAATATCAATCAAATTAAACCTTTCTTGCTTCTAATTTGAATGCCGGGGTGTTGAAGCCATTGCATGTCCTGTTCCACCGTGATTTATTTACATCATGATCACGAGAACACTTTTAGTACCATGGTAGTATTGAAACTGTATTCAGATATATAAAATCATTAATGTAGCCTCACCCACTAGCTTAAGCTTTTAGAGTTGAATTGGTTCTTTACATGGTATCAGAGCTTCGGTGTACCGGTTCGATCCTCACCGCCCCCCATTTTCTTTCAAGTGGAATTTCTTTGTTCGCACAGGTAGGTGGGCTGTGCATTGTCCCCCTTCAAGTCCAGTGGGCTCTCGTGTGAGGGGGCATATTGAGATATATAAAACTATTAATGTAGTCTCACCCACCAGCTTAAGCTTTTGGGTTGAATTAGTTCTTTATAAACTGGGTACAACGGGGTGTTTTACACTATGTACTATGGCTAGTACATAGTGTAAAATACTAAAGTTGCTTTTTTATTCTTTTTCTTCAGAAAAAGTTGCTGATGTGGCGCACCTCCGTTGGTTTGTCGTAGGTACCTCGGTGGTATTAAAGATTTTTCGCATGATCACAATGATTTGGTTGAGCTAGTCAAGCTCTTATGAGTAGTACTATACAAGAGCCTTACCAGTGTTATCCATTCAAATTTTTGCACAGCATTATATAATTTCATTCCCTTTCTTCTTTCTTATGTGGTTGCAAATTTGAATTTAAGTTGTTGCTGACAGAGAAAGTAACATATATTCTCCATTTTTTCAAAGAATTAAAAACCTCTAACGTGTGTGTGTGTGTTTGTTTCCTTTAGTTCTAGACAATGTGTCAGTGATGTAATTAGTGGCATGTTATTGGGTCTTTACAGCTAATGAAACAGAGAGAAACTTAATGGCAGAGAATAATGATGAAGGCGATAGAGAAGACTTGGAGCTTCCTTTCTTTGACCTTGCTACGATTATCAAAGCAACTAATGGCTTCTCAATTAACAATAAGCTTGGAGAAGGTGGATTTGGGGCTGTATACATGGTAATTATGCAGCATGCTAGTTTGATGAACATAAAAACATAGAATCCATCTTATTTATCATATTTATATGTTACATACGGATGAGAAATTATAGGGTACCCTACCAGATGGACAAGAAATTGCTGTGAAGAGGCTCTCACAATGTTCTGGACAGGGGTTTAATGAATTTAAGAATGAAGTCATATTGATTGCAAAACTTCAGCATCGAAACTTGGTTAAGCTTCTTGGTTGTTGCAATGAAGGAGAGGAGAAGATGCTGATCTATGAATACATGCCTAACAAAAGCCTAGACTCCTTTATCTTTGGTTTGGATCTCTTGATATCTTTTGCAATTTATTTTTCATTTTCTTTTAGAATTTTCCTCCCCCATTTCCCTCTTTATATTACCCCTTTCTGTCCTTTAACCTCAATTATTTGTTCATTCTTGCTGGTAATGAGTTAATAATTCTGTTATCCTTGCCAGATCATGCAAAAGGTAAAGTTTTAGATTGGTCTAAGCGCTTCAACATTATATGTGGAATTGCCCGAGGACTTCTATATCTTCATCAAGATTCTAGGTTGAGGATAATACATAGAGATCTTAAAGCAAGTAATGTCTTACTTGACAATGAGTTGAACCCAAAAATATCCGATTTTGGCATGGCTAGAACTTTTGGGGGAGATCAAACTGAAGGAAACACAAGGAGGGTTGTTGGAACATAGTAAGTTAATATCACAACACAGTTTTTTATTTGCATCTACCTCCACCCAATAATGATCTAAACCATATTTTTAATCATTTTCTTCAGTGGTTATATGGCACCTGAATATGCCATTCATGGGCTATTCTCAGTTAAATCTGATGTCTTCAGCTTTGGTGTATTACTGTTGGAGATAATAAGTGGAAAGAAGAACAGAGGATTTTCCAACTCAAATAACAATATAGACCTTATTGGACATGTAAGTGAAAAGAAGTTTGTTTTTCCTGTTACTAGTAAGAAGCTTTATGAATGACATGTTTTTTATTCTACGTTTTAGGCATGGAGATTTTGGACAGAAAGAAGACCATTGGATTTGATAGATTCATGCATGGAGAATTCATCTGTTCTATCAGAAGCGTTGCGTTGCATCCATATCAGTCTTCTGTGTGTCCAACAGCATCCTGAGGATAGACCAAGTATGTCAACTGTGGTTGTGATGTTGAGTAGTGAGGGTGCCTTGCCTCAACCTAAGGAACCTGCTTTCCTTATGGAGAAGTACTTTCTTGAAGGTGATTCTTCTAAGAAGCAGAAGTTTTCGTCAACCAATGAAATAAGTTTAACCATGTTAGAGCCCCGATAGTGGACCATTTACCTAACCTCATCTAATCTATTGTGAACGTTTTGCATGCTAATTTAGCACCTGCTTCATCTAGTTTCATGCACATGATGGAAAGTAGATGCAAAATTTGTATATCTATGGTTAGGTATTTCATTGCTTCTTTGATTTCTGATGTACTAAGTATGAAATATCAAATGTGGTTGGTTGAACTGGTTCATACTTGATTCCATTTAAGCAAAGTCTTGGGTTTAAGTTCTTGTGAACGCAAAAAAATTCCTTTGAGAAAGCTAGTCTCACCATGACGTAGATGTTTCCAGTTCGAACATGATTGTCTCATGTGAAAAATAAATGAGATTTTTAAAAAAAAATTATATATATATGAAATCAACTTGTTACATATAATCAAGACTAAATTACAACTCTCACTATGTAACCATAATTTTATGAGATTTGTGTAAACAAAGAGAAAGAATATTACAAGGTGCATTAATGTCACATATTTTGAGAAGTCTTCACGAATCGACGGGACATTGACCACTATGTCACCTTTTTCAGAAAAATTTGCCAAATGTTATGCAGGTCAGAAAATTTGCCAAAATGTCATGTCTTTAAACTAGGGGTGACAATTTGGGTTAGCCTGCCCTGACCCGACACCAACCCGTCAAAAACGGGATCGGGGCGGGTTTGCCTGCCATTAAATATAGGCTGGAAAAATGAACCCACCTCATTTTATGGTGAGTTGGTGGGTCAACCCACCAATTAAAAAAATTAATTAAAATTCAAAAATAAATTATATTTTATGAATTTTTCTATTATTATTTTAATTTATTTCACATTTCTCTTAATTTTTTTCAGTCTCAGTCTTAAAGTATACTAATATTTGTCAAACATTCATTAGGAACTCATTTGTCTCCATATATAGATAACATTTGTTATACATAAAATTGTTATTCTTTATTTTTTCTAGGAAGAATTAAGATAAAAAAAAATTGGATATCACAAAAATTTAATGACAAATGAAATACTACCTAATTGTAAAAAAAAAAATATAATCCGGCAAGTCAACCCGCCCCGCGGAAGGTCAGCCTACCTAGTGGCGAGTTGAACCCGTTTTGACTCACTTATAAGCGGGACGGATTGAAGTGAATTGGTGGATTAAAAACCTTAATTCAATCTCCCTCATTTCGAAGGGTTGACCCGCCGGACTCCGTGCATATTGCCACTTTTACTTCAAACTTGTTGTACTTCATCAAATTTGCTGCCAGATGCAGCGAGTGTAGTTGTTAAAGGGCTCAGCCTTTTCTGCAAAATTATGTGACATCAGGATACAAACTCGCTACAAGGTATAGCGAGTGAGAGAGAGAGAGTGAAAATGACGTCACTGGAACGGACATGACTTTTCTCTAATTTCTCAAGAGGTGTGAAGCTGTTCTTCTCTCGGTCTTTGCAGATGTTAAGTGTCTCACTTTGTTTATTTTGTTTTTGACTTCATCTTTTACCCATCATTACAGATTCAAGGTTTATGAGTTATCTTCCTTCTTTGATGGCAACTGCTACAATGATGTATGTCGTCAATTGTGTGGAGCCTCATCTTGGAGTTGAAAACCAAAACCAGCTCATGGGTATTCTTGGAGTAAACAAGGTTTTAGTCTTTTTAACGTTAACCTAACACAATTTGACTCGCATTAAGGTGGGTTAAAGTAAATTAATTGATGGGCAATTTTTTTTTAGTATAAGCAGCAAATAAGTCAATCAATACACTAAATAGTCAATAGCATACACCAAATGCCACTTCTCCTGCCTATATAACTTTTTTTTTTTCGGTCTAGAAGCACATAAGGAACAAATTTTGGTAAAAGCTTCCCTTTGTTACTTCCTCTGAATTCTTAGATTTTTTTTTTTATAGTTTTCTATGTCCCTGCGTTCAACGCAAACCCATTGAGAGTCTTAATAATAATCATAATAATTAAAAATTAGAAAGAAGTCATGTCAGGCTTAGATTAATTAATTTGGTGCTAGGCATCAAGCCCCCTTCCCAAACACAAGATATTTTAGCCCACTATACATGTTTTATATTATTGCACGTAAATTGCTTTTATAATGTCACTTAGTTTAACCAATTAATTTAAGGGTTTAGTGTTTTCATGTTATAGAAAATAAATTTATCTCCTATATAGGTCCATTTGAGGATAAAAGAGAGAGAAAAAATGTACCTCATATACTTTTATCTCCTATAATATAAAAAATAATAAACCCTTAATTTAAATGGTTTAAATCAGTGTTTTAAAGCCCCGCCCCACCCCGAGGCTGACCCCTCTGAATCACTGACCCTCTCTCTCTGAGGGTCCGGGTTAGTAGTTGGACCCTACTTGTACGTTGACCTCTCTAACCCTCGAAACCCCTCGGTTGAACCGGTAACTCCTGGGTCAGAGAGGTCAAAGGGGTCACTGCATTTTTTTTTAAAAAAAAAAATTATACACGAAATGACTTGTTTGACGAGTGGCCTATATTTAGAACTAGATCTAAATTCAAAATCGTTCTTTTTCTTCTCTTCCGATCTTCTCTCCCAGACCCAGTCTCCCTGATCTGGTGATCTCCTCCACCGTGTTGGTTTTTCCCTCCCTACCGTTAATTTGTCGTGTCGCCGCCTGTAACACCCCGTTCTAGAACCGGTTTGTTAACATCGCATTATGATATTAAGCGCAGTTACAATCACATGGGTTCAATTAAAATCCGGATAAATTTTTCATTTTAAAACGTACCGAACTTATAATACCCAATTTCGTGATCATAACCATATTACCTTGCGGAAACAGATAAATTAAGCTTAACATCATGTTCATTTTCCATTTTTAAACCATTAATTTACTTCTTATTTATTTCACAACTTCTAATATATTGTAGGTTTCTTCATTAGCTACCCGTGACTTCAAACCGTGCTCAAATCGGAGCACTGTAGCCCAAGTTAGGACAATTTGAAGCAACACAAGAGAGTGTTGGTCACAGGCCCAGCGCGCTACCGGGCGCTAAAGCCTCCATCTGGGCGCTTAAGCGCACGGAGGCAGTAAGCATCAGGCATTCCAGTGTGGATGGGCGCTTAAGCGCGCAACAGGGCGCTCAGGCGCGCTATCCTGGGCGCTCAAGCTCCCACGGGGATGTTTTAGCGCGCAGAGACAGAAGCATCTCCTCCTTCAGTGGCGAAGGGCGCTTAAGCGCGGACCAGGGCGCTCAAGCGCGCAACCCTGGGCGCTTAAGCCCCACCCTGGGCGCTAAAACACGAGGGGGCAGTAAGCCACCCAACTTTCTGCAGCAAAGGGCGCTTAAGCGCACGCCAGGGCGCAATCCTGGGCGCTCCAGCGCGAGGAGGCAGAATGCATTGGCACTCGCAGGGGCAGCAGGGCGCTTGAGAACTCGGTCCAAGCCTAGGGGAAGATGCATCCCCATAACAAACCCCAATTGTCCATGCCCCAAAACTAAATCCTAGCACTCATCCAACCTCTCCTCATGAGATTTAGCTAGAATTTGGGCAGCATGACCTTTGTTTTCTCATCGTTTACCAGTTTAAACAAAAGGGTACCTAATTGATTTTCAGCCCAACCAATTCAACAACTCAATACATAACAAGCATGCATATATTGAATTTCAAGTAGGCATCATTTACATTACATATCCTTTACAAATCATAGAACTTAGCTTACAAAACACTATGATCATTCCCTTGGCTCCCATCAACAAAAGGTGTAACCAAAGGCATGAGCATAGGCTAAGTTCATCCAATGAATCAAGATATACAAATGACCATGGGCTTTCAAAATAAAATCCTATACATGTCAACTACAAAAGGCATGCATAAACTCAAAGAAATGCCATATTTCATGCATAATCCAGATATGGCCACTTGCCACCAGAGGCTCCTGCAGCATCCTTACCTGAAAGGGGGTCCCCACAACACGGGGTGAGATATACGAATATATCCAGTAAACCAGGGGTCCTTGGAGCATCTCTCCACCCCACAGTTCCATATCAGTGTAATAGCAATAACAATAATAATGCAGTAAATACATATCTATGCAAAGTGCAATACATCTCCAGGAGAAATCCCTCGAGCTCTCAAGCTGTCCTAAGGAAACTCAGATGCAAATAGTCCTACTGGCCAGCTAACTACCAAGTATGATTTACGCATCGTCATGCAACATACCAACATAGGGAAACACCATCCTATGCCACACCAAATGCATACACATACGTATAACAAAGCATTACACTATTTTATTGCATTTATATACACAATCACAACCTCTACCCTTTCAGGGCTTGGTAGAACAGTCAAGGGAATTACACCCAAGGTCCGAAGGCTTACCTCAATGCTTCAGTCAACCTTTGTTCTTCACCAACAGTTTCAGCAATCAACTTTTACAAACATACACCTACACATGGTGTAATGCAATCAACACATTGCATCCAAGAGTATTTCACAATCAACCATCAATTACTCAATTCAAAGCACAACACAAGTATGAGCTTACCAATTCTAATGAGCTATTCAAGCTCCATAGCTTGCTCCAATGGTTGATCACTCACGGTTGGTCCAAATGTCTCATTCCTAGACATCACAAGGATCCAATCAATCATTCAACTCACTAATTGTTCAACATGCTAGAATACTAACCAATCCAAGCATGAATTTTCCCATATTATGAACAATTATCAAATGACTATCTAGGCTCATTTCCACCGATTAAATGACATTCCTAGCATTTTCCATAACATGCTCTAAGCTCCATTCTTCCTAGAACATAGCTAATTCAACTACATTTCATAAAAATCCCAATTTACTATTCACAAACCCTAACTCATGCAAATTTCAAGGAATCATGAGGTTCAAGGGTTAGAATCTTACCACCAATGGTCACACAACCAAGGATTGATGGCTCCTCAAGCTTCAATGGAGGTAGAAACTCTCAAAACCCCAATTTCTCACCAAGGGCCGAATTTTTGAGAGGTAATATCTCTCTCCACAATGCTCCCCACTCAAAACAAAGCTAGGATTATGAAAGAGGGGAAGATTTAGAGTGATTTAGGCTTTTGAATCACTCCAATCGGTTAAGATTTGCTCTCACTCTCTCTTCCTCCCTCCTTTCCCTTCTTCTTCTTTCTCCTTCTTCCTTTCCTCTTCTCTGATGCTCGACGGGTTGCTTGGGGGGGTTTGGGTTCATTTTGGCTTTTAGTCACTTAACATAGGTTAAGTGGCTTAAAGCGGGTATTGGTTCGTCTATCTATTCAACTCCAATAATTACCAAACTTTACCCAAAAGTCTGGAATATTATTCTAGGAATATTACTATTTTTATTTTTATATTTTGGGTACTTTTGCCAGTACCCATTTATACCCCTTAATTTTCACTGAGTACACTTTTTAACTCCAAAGTGACTCAGATTCATTTAATTAAGCCTTATACTTAATTTCACTCACTAAAACATGTTTAATTAATTAATTACACTTGATTTACTAATTAATTAAGATGGGCTATTATAGTCACCCCACCTTTTAGCGATTTTGTCCGCAAAATCAAGAACGTACCTGTCCTTAAACTCAGGATACTGCCGGAGAAGCTCATCTTCCCGCTCCCAAGTGGACTCTTCAGGCGTCCTTCCTTCCCACTGGACTTTCACCATAGGAATAGATTTATTTCTCAGCTTCTTCTCATCTCTTTCGAGTATCTTCAGTGGCCCAATAGGAGTCTTCAAATTCTCCCGGATTTCAACATTATCAGGTTGAACCACATGAGAAGGATCAGCTACATATTTCCTCAGCTGAGAAACATGAAACACATCATGCAAATTTGCCAATTGCGGAGGTAAGGCAAGCTGGTAGGCAACCGGTCCCACCCTACGAAGAATCTGGTAGGGTCCAATAAATCTCGGACTCAGCTTCCTCACTCCAAGGGCTCGTCCCACACCCGTAACTGGTGACAGCTTCAGGAACACATGATCTCCCTCCTCAAACTCTAGAGGCCGGTGCTTGAGATCATAATAACTTTTCTGACGATCCTGAGCCTTTTTCAGACGATCCCTAATCATTTTGATCTGCTCAGTAGTCTCCTGAACAAAATCCAATCCAAACCGCTCTGTGTCTCCAACCTCTGACCAACAAGTAGGTGTCCTACACCTGCGACCATACAAGGCCTCGTAGGGAGCCATACCCAGACTAGCATGAAAACTATTATTATACGAAAACTCAACCAGCGGGAGATATCGATCCCATGCAGTACCCTGCTCCAGGGTGCAAGCCCTCAGCATATCCTCCAACGTCTGAATGGTCCTCTCAGTCTGACCATCCGTCTGTGGGTGAAAAGCAGTGCTCAGTCTCAACTGAGTGCCAAGAGCCTCCTGCAATGCTCCCCAGAAGCGAGAAGTGAACTTCGGGTCCCGATCACTAACAATGCTTTCAGGCACCCCATGAAGCCTCACAATCTCCTTCACATAGAGCCTAGCCAATCTCTCCGCAGAGAAATCTACCTGAACTGGCAAAAAGTGTGCGGATTTTGTCAATCTATCCACAATCACCCATATAGAATCATAACTAGCCTGTGTTCGCGGCAATCCCACTACGAAATCCATGGAGATACTCTCCCACTTCCATTCAGGAACATCCAGAGGTTGTAACATACCAGAAGGCTTTTGATGCTCAATCTTTACCTTCTGACAAATGAGACACTTAGAGACAAATTCGGCAATATCTTTCTTCATACCAGGCCACCAGAAATTCATCTTTAGGTCCCGATACATCTTTGTAGCTCCCGGATGAACTGTAAAATGACCCTTATGAGCCTCTGTCATCACTTCTTCCGCCAACTGCCTAGGTACAACTACACGACCCTGATATAATAGTATACCCTCATCATTGCAGGATACACCACTCTGACCTTTTAGTCGTCTAGCACTTTCATTTTGCAGCTGGGCTTCTTTGATTCTGGTCATCAGTTCATTCTCAATGCTCGTGATTTCAAAGCCACAAATTTTACATGGAAAGATTTTAGATAATTGAATATCTCTGAACCTCTCTATCACATCATAATCTCTAATCATCATGCTTGATATACTCACGGATTTTCGGCTCAGTGCATCAGCTACAACATTAGCCTTGCCAGGATGATATTTCAATTCAAAATCATAGTCCTTTAGGAACTCGGTCCACCGTCGTTGTCTCATATTCAGCTCCTTCTGATCAAACAAGTATTTCAAACTCTTGTGATCGCTGAATATTGCAAATTGCATTCCATACAAGAAATGCCTCCACTGCTTCAACCCAAAAACAATTGCAGCAAGCTCAAGGTCATGGGTTGGATAATTTTCTTCATGCGGTTTCAATTGCCTCGATGCATAAGCTACCACTCGCCTATCCTGCATCAGCACACATCCCAATCCCTTCTTGGAAGCATCGCTGTATAGCTCAAATTCACCTTCCGGGTCGGGAAGTACTAACACCGGAGCGGTCGTCAGTTTCTCCTTAAGGCTCTGAAAGCATTCTTCACATTCTTGTGTCCAAACAAATGGAGTATCCTTCCGGGTCAAACGGGTCAATGGCAACACCATGGCTGAAAATTCTTTAATGAATCTCCGGTAATAACCAGCCAAACCCAGAAAACTTCTTATTTCTGTTACCGTCTTGGGTCTTTCCCAATCAACAACTGCCTCTATCTTGCTAGGATCAACCGCTACTCCATCAGCAGAGATAACGTGACCCAAAAATTGCACTTGAGAAAGCCAAAATTCACATTTAGAAGGCTTTGCATATAATTGTTTCTCTCTGAGAATTTGCAACACAGTTCTTAAGTGACCTTCATGCTCTTCCTTACTCTTCGAATATATCAGGATATATCAATCTTTGAGAAGACACCCCCCTGACTGATCAAGCAAATCATCTATGCGAGGGAGAGGATACTTGTTCTTAATGGTAACCTTATTCAACTGACGGTAATCAGTGCACAATCTCATGCTACCGTCCTTCTTCTTAACAAATATGACTGGTGCTCCCCACGGGGACACACTTGGCCGGATAAACTGCTTAGCCGAAAGCTCTTCAATATGCTTCTTTAACTCGGCTAATTCCGGTGGTGACATCCTATACGGAGCCAGAGAGATAGGCCCCACACCAGGCAACAGATCAATCGTGACCTCAATCTCTCTATGAGGCGGAAGTTGTGGAATTTCATCTGGAAACACATCCACAAACTCCCTCACCACGGAAATAGTGCCAATCTCCTCATGAATTCCGCCTACTAAACCCCCCACAAAGACATATCCCAATGCCCCGGCCCTCAAAGCCTTTCTAACCTGCAACACAGATAGATATGGGGAAGAACTAGTAGCAGAATCATCAGCATCAAGCACAATCATTTTACCACAGCAGTCTATCATAGCACAGTTCTTTGACAACCAGTCCATACCCAAGATAACTTGAAGGCTGATCATAGGTAAACAAATAAAATTCAGCACGTAATCTCGGCCTTCATATTTGAATTCGACATCTTTACACAACACGGATGTATAACACTCCTCTCCAGTAGCTGTAACCACTTTCATTGGAGGGCGAATGTCATACATTTGCAAATTTAGACCAACGGCCATAAAATCAGACATACAGGAGTGTGTAGCTCCTGAATCAAACAACACTTCAACATCCATATTATCAATGTAAATTGTACCTTTCACTAGATTCGGAGCCTTCTCCGATTGTTGACGGTCCATGGTATATACTCTACCAACCGTCTGAGACTCTGAGCATAGGTTGAACAACAGAGACCGGAACAGCAGTAGCTTGAACTGCCGTAGTCCTTGCTTCGTTCTGAGGACACTGCCTGGAGTAGTGACCGGATCTTCCACATTTAAAGCAAATCACCTCACCAG